>NC_133765.1:11918050-12219869 GCF_036562045.2 Rhinolophus sinicus
AAACTAATAACTAAGTGGTAGAACTAAATAAAACTATCAGCTACAATTATATTAAACACAAACAGTCTAACCACATTGATTTAAAAAAATGATTTCCCTGGGGCCGGCCCAGTGGCTCAGACGGTTAGAGCTCCATGCTCCTAACTCCAAACGCTGCCGGTTCAATTCCCACAAGGGCCAGTGGGCTCTCAACCACAAGGCTGCCAGTTCAATTCCTCGAATCCCGCTAGGGATGGTGGTCTGCGCCCCCTGCAACTAAGATTGAACACGGCACCTTGAACTGAGCTGCCACTGAGCTCCTGGATGGCTCAGTTGGTTGGAGCACGTCCTCTCAACTACCAGGTTGCCGGTTCAATTCCTCGACTTCTGCAAGGGATGGTGGGCTGTGCCCCCTGCAACTAGCAACTGGCCACTGGACCTGGAGCTGACCTGCGCCCTCCACAACTAAGACTGAAAGGACAACAAAGTGAAGCTGAACAGCACCCTCCACAACTAAGATTGAAAGGACAACAACTTGACTTGGAAAAAAGTCCTGGAAGTACACACTGTTCCCCAATAAAGTCCTGTTTCCCTTCCCCAATAAAATCTTAAAAAAAAAAAAAAAAAGTTCCCAGGATATTCTAATGTACAGTCAAGGCTGAGAAGCAATGACTTTAAACAATAGGAAAATATAAGGAACAGTTTCCTCACCCCCCTTTGTTAAAAATATAAAATAAAATAAAAATAAAAAATTAAAAAATTAAAAAATGATTTCCACACTTCAGTGTTTTTTTAAAAAAAGCACACCCAAGTAAATGTATACAACAATCTTACTTTAAATATGATGATAAAGACAAATTAAAACTCAAACAATCTTCAAAAACAGATAAAGATATAATGGGTCAAAGATGAAGCCTCAAGAGTCTACAGATTGCGTTCCAAGATGAAGTCTAGGTATGTCAAGAAAAATTAAAATATATTTTGAACTAAGTAAAAATAAAAAAATAAAACATAAAAATAATGTGATGCTGATAAAACAGAGATAAACTTATAGCATTAAAATATTAGGAAAAAAGAGATGACTTACTCCAACCTGGAGGAGACAGTGAAGCACTTGGGGAAGAAAATGATGCCTGAAAGAATACTAACAGTGCTGTGCAATGGAAATATAATGTGAGTCACATGTGTCATTTAAAATTTTCCAGTAAAAGATCCAAAATGATAAAGTAGATACATGCTGTGCTTGCCTCCCCTGTGACCACATTAAAATTACAATTACATTCTAGAAAAATCAACCTGGAGAACCATCTGAAGTCTAGCTGAACAAAAGTTTTATAAGTAAGGATCTAAAGAAGAAACAACATTGAAACTGGTAGGATGGACGAAGATGTGGAATGGGCAGGCCCCACAACTGCATGGGGTAGTTGAGAATCTGGAGAAATATCTCATCTGTGGAGGTCTTCCCTGCACCCAAAAGAGTGAGGGATACCAGCCCCACTCTGGGTTGGTGAGTATGGGTGCCGGGAAGAGAATCCCCTATGACATCTGGTTGTGAAAAACTGTGGGGATTTCGATCATCGAGGTGGGACTGAAGGTTGCAGGAAACTCAGAGATCTTCTTAGAGGGTGCACAGACAGACTCTCTCACTCACAGGCACTCACCCTGAGCTCCTGTGGAGGGGCAGTTACTTCTCAGGAGTCAGAGACATACAAGGAGACATTGAGTGTGTGACTTCAGGGAGAGGAATGGAGGGACAGTTGCCATTTTGCCTCTGTAGAATCTTCTTCCCATGCAGCTGGCAGGTGGGCACCATCTTTCCTGTGTTGAGCCCTCCCCAACATGGCCAAATCTGAATCTGTGTGGTGGAGCTCTGCTCACTCCACCCTTATGAATTCTGGGAATATGGCCCATTCAACTTGCACAAAGTTAGAGGCACATTCTTGGCCAACAGCCAGCCCCATCCCCGTTGCATTCTTGCTTGGATGACTCTCAGGGTTCCACGGCCCCCAGGTAGGTGGCTGCTAGCCTTGGTGTGCTCTGAGACTTTTGCTGAGTAGCTCTAGACTCAGCACTGGCATCAAACTACAATCTACATTAACCTGATGAACACTTGGCCCACTCTGCTGACTCTCTGAGACCATACCTCATCCAACTCGAGTACCCCACAAGGCTCTATCAGCCTCTGAGCCTTATGGGAGCTGGCAAGCGGCAGCAAGCCTTGAAGTGTCCTGGACATTTTGCAGAGCTATCCCAGGCCTAGTACTGGTGACAGCCATCCTTGGTTCTCATTGTGTCCTCTTCCATGTGCCCGCAGGTCCAGCACAGGCAGCAACCAACCATGCATTACTTTATAGCCCCTACCAGGCATAGGAACTATAAAGCAATCCATGGTTGGTTGCTGCTTGTGCTCAACCTGTGGGCACATGGAAGAGGACACAGGCAGGTCACATGCAGTGGCTGACTTAGACCTGCAAAGAGCCCTTCCCAAGAGGCCCTAGAACCAACATACCTGGAAGTTGGCATCAGACCACAGCAGAGCACCACCCAATAAGCCACACAAACCACACACTCAAAGGGTGGTCTCAACAGGCACCAGAGCTCACTGGGGCAAATTCTACTTCATAGGGTAAGCCCATCACACAGCAGCCCATAAACTGTGGATGTAGCCAAATCCCATAGCCAGTCAGCCTGAGAGTCGATCACACCAACTGATGTGCCAACAACAATCAAGGCTCAACTATAACAGTAGGGAACACATAACCCACAAAAGAAACACATCTGGAATATGGCTCTGGTTACCAGGGATACTGCACCTTTGGGCCCCACAGGACACCTACAACATAAGGCCGCTCTACTAAGACTGGGAGGCATAGCTATCTTGCCTAATACATAGAAACAAACACAGAGAAGCAGCCAAAATGGGAAAACAAAGAAATATGGCCCAAATAAAAGAACAGAAGAAAAGTCAGAGTGTGGGTGGGGGTGAAGGAACTAAACAAAATGGAGGCAAGCAGTCTACCAGATACAGAATTCAAAATGATGGTTATTTGGATTCTCAAGGAACTTACTGAGGTATTCAACAAAGAGATAGCAAGCATAAAAAACAATATAGAAAACATAAATAAGAACCAGTCAGAAATGAAGAATGCACTAGAAGGAATCACAAGCAAACTAGGTGAAGCAGAGGATCAAATCAGTGAGTTAGAAGACAAGGTGGCAGAAAACACAATCAGAAGAACAAAAGGAAAAAGAATCCAGCGAAATGAGAATAGTTTAAGACACCTCTGGGACAACATCAAGCATAACAACATTCACATCATAGGGGTATCAGAAAGAAAAGAGAGAAAGCAAGGGATTGAGAAATTATTTGAAGTAATGACTGAAAACTTTCCTAACCTTTTATTTCTTTTTCTTGCCTAATTGCTCTGGCTAGACCTTCCAGTACAACATTGAATAGCAGTAGTGAAAGTTGGCATCTTTGTTTGTTCCTGATCTTAGGAGAAAAGCTTTCAGTCTTTCTCCATTGAGTATGATGTTACCAAGGAGTTTTGTTGTTTGTTGTTGTTGTTGGTGGTGGTGGTGCTGTTTTTATAAGTGCTCTTTATCAGGTTGGGGAAATTTCTTTGTACTCCTAGTTTTCTGAGTGTTTTATCATGAAAGGATGTTGGGTTTATGCATGTACATTTTGTGTGTCAGTTGAGATGACGTGGTTTTTCCTTAATTCTATTAAAGTGTGTATTACTCAGAGTGATATATATATATTTTTTAATGCTGAATTTCTCTTGTGTGCCTGGGATAATCCCACTTGGTCATTCTGTGTAATATTGTAAATATGTTGTTATATTTGAAATGCTAGTATTTTGTTGAGAATTTCTGCATTTTTACTGAGAAGGAATATTTGTGATTTTCTTTATTGGTGATATCTTTATCTCGCTTTCATATCAGATAATGTTGGCCTCTGATGATAAGTGAAGATGTGTTCTCTCTTCTTTTATTTTTTGGAAGAATTTGAAAAGATTTAGTGTTACTTCAAATGATTGCTAAAATTTATCAGAGAAGTCATCTGGTCCTGGACATATTTTTTTGTTGGGAAGATTTTTATTACTGATTTAATCTCCTTACTTTTTGTAGATCCATTAATATTCCCTATTTCTTCTTGAGTCAATTTAGGTAATTTCTGTGTTTCAAGGAATTTATTCATTCCTTTAAGTTATCCAATTTATTGGCATATAATTATTTATAGTATTCTCTTATAATCTTTTTTATTTCTGTGAGAGTGGTAATAATGTTCCCGTTTTCATTTCTTATTTTAGTTGTTTGTGTCTTCTCTCTCTTTTTTCCTTGTTGGTCTAGCTAAAGGTCTGTCAATTTTGTTGATCTTTTTAAAGAACCAGCTTTTGGTTTCATTGTATTTTTTTCTATTGTTTTTCAAGTCTGGAGTTTATTTGCCTTTTCTCTAAGCTTTATTATTTTCTTCTGATAAGTTTGGATTTATTTTTCTCTTCTTTTTTTCCTTTCTCAAACTATTAATTTTAGGGTGTTAGTTTGAAATATTTCTTCCTCTTTAACTTAGGTGTTTACAGCTGTAATTTTACCACTTAGTACTTCTTTCTCTGTACCCTGTAATTTTTAGTATATTGTGTTTTTATTTTCATTCATCTAAGTATTTTCTAATTCTTCCTGTGATTTCTTTTTTTACTTATTGGTTGTTTAAAAGTGTGTTGTTTAATTTCCACACATTTAATTTTTTTTCTAGTTTTCCTTCATTTATTGATTTCTAGCTTCAGTCCATGGTGGTCAGAGAAAATGCTTAGAATAATTTTAATATTTTAAAATTTATTGAGAATTGTTTTGTAGCCTAGCATATTTCTTTTTTAATTTTGTCAATGTTTGCTTCATTCATTTTGGGACTCTGTTTTTTGTTGCATATATGCTTATAATTGTTATATCGTCTCGAGGAATTCACCCATTCTTTAATACATGATGTTCTTATTTGTCTCTTGTAAGAGTTTTTGACTTAAAGTCTATTTTTCTAATATTAGAATAGTTGCAACAGCTATGTTTTGGTTACTATATACATAGAATATATACACACACATATATTTTTTTTCACTTTCAACTTATTTGTTTTGTTTTGATTTGTTTTTTTGAGGTAAAAAGCATCTATATTCATCTGCATTATAAGGTTATGGAAATACTTTTAGAATTATTTTCATAATTTTTGCATTTTTCAAATATTGCATAATAAACCTATTCTACTTTTATTGTCATAAACTATTCATACAAATTTAACCAAGGAAACTACTGTAGAAGTATAGAAGAAGAAGGGTTGATTCTAACAAAAATTCCAAGTGAAAAATGAAAATAATTTTTCAAGGGGTAGTAAACGTATTTTTTTTTTATTTGTATGAGGGTAACCTACTAGCATCATAGAAATTCAGAAGATTAAAATGTAATCTTATACTTGTGTAAACATGAAATTGTCATAGAGGAGTTTAGATTTCATCTGAGTCTGACAAAGGGAAAAAGGAAGGGGTTTCAGGTTTAGGGAAATGAACTGGACAAACATACAGTTTGGGAATTAGAAGGTACATTTAAAAGATGCAAACCACCTCACGTGGTTTGTTTGTAAGACTATATTTCTTATTTTCCTTAAAACACACACACATATATATATGTATTTTCGTTGTAGAAGTGGAGTGAAATGATGTCCCAGGAGTATAGCCTACACTGAATAACTGAATTATTTATTTCTTTACTGTTTTATAAAGGTAGCTCAGAGAGTTATTATCCTTTCATAACAAAATTTTCTTTCAATTTACCTTAAGCTTCATGTAAAATTAAAATCTTCATACATTGCTTGGAAATATATAGGTAATATATAGTTGATTATCTTTGAAAGGCCAGTCCCACCTGACAGACTCCAGGTTGGAGGATGGTCAGAGGATCGGGAACACTTGCAATAACATGTACTAAGTTGAATTGCTTTTTCATCGCCCTGGGAGGCACATCTAAGTACAGATGAAAAGTCATTACTGATGTTGGTATCCTCAGAAATCCTGACACTGTGGAGAGGCAGCTTCCACTAGATTGCATAATGTCTAGCTTAATACATTTTTCTACTTATCATTATTTATTTTTTTAAATCCTAAAATTTGTGCCTGTAGTTTGTTTTGCATGAATTCCTGAGCCATATGATATTCTCTTCCATCCGTGGATCGGACAATCGGACACATGCGTTCTTACTCAAGGAGCAGCATCCTTCTTTAACCAAGATGTTGCCATAAACCTTTAATAGAATGACATTTTTATCCTGGCCTTTGGATTTCATTATGACAAAGCCTGCTTACAGACATGTAAGCAACCCAGATGTAGGTTACTACTTAGGGAAGCCCCAGATAATCTAGATTAATCCCAATTTGACCTTGTATTCTTTCAATTCTACTTCAGTGTTTCTCAGTAGTAACCCTGAGCTTTCCCAGTGTCTTCTCATTCATCTCAACATCAGCAGTAATATAGCTGTTCAAATCACGATGACATCAAAACACTGTCCTCTCTTTCCCTGGAGAAGAGTTTACACTGAAGGTAACATTTGATGTAGGATGTGAAGGACAAGTAAAAATACCAAAACTGTACTTTATTGAGGACTTGCTGTATACCAGGAACTGGGTTATCTCATTTAATGCTCACAGAAATTTGCAAGTTAGTATTAGTAGTGTTCCAATTTTACAGACGAGGAACCGAGGCACAGACAGGTTAAGTCAATTGCCCATGATCATTTAACTAGGAAGTAAGCAGGCTGGGCTTCACATTTAGTCAGCCAGGCTTTAGAATTGAAATTCTAAGTAGAGTAATAAAGAGTGTGAGGGACAATATGGATAGCAAAAAAGAAAAAATTGAATGCAAATATATCAGTATACAAGGTCTTTGTGTTGAACAAAAGTGGAGATTTCAGTGCAGCTCAAATGTAAGTTATATTGAGAGGCTGGAGATGAGATTTGTGGGCAATAACTGGGAGAACAATGAGGACTTGGAAATAGGCAGATAACATTGACCTCTTAGTGCTAAAATATAAAATAAATGGATTATAATTGAGATATATATTCATTTTAAATGGATTGATTCTTTCCAAGGTTAAGACTTGGCTGGAACCTGATTAAAGACATTAACACACATTTTTAAAAAGTCAATTCAAGTATTTTTCAGCAATATATTACACAGAGAGAAGAACCATAGGCAAATAGCTGCATTCTGTAATCAACACAATCCAGTGGAGAGAGTATGTCTGACCCCAAAATATTCTTCAGAATATCAGAAAATGATGAGACTGTTGGTAATATTATCAAACTAAGAAATTTAGCGAGCTGCATTTTTCATAGAAATTTCTTTTTTGACTAGTGAAATTTTATGCATACATTCAATATACAATACAGAAGAAAGCAGAGCTGTTTCGATAAAAAAAGGCTTGGAAGACCTTGATCCCAAGGAACTCAGTATCCCTTTACACCTATAGTAATGGTGTATTTAATTTTGCAACAAACTATATTTGTTTGCTGTAATTCTGACCTCACTGTGAAACTTTCTGATTATGAAGTTTTTTTCATATAGATACAATTATAAGGAGGTGATAACACTGAGCAAAGAAAACAATCTAGTTCTGTTCTTGGAGCCTGGGATGTATCTGTGCAAAAATTAGTCTATCTACTAGTTTTTCTCATGTAAATTAATATATTAGTGTTGTAGTTTGTTCAGTGGTCGCTTTTTTAGTTTAGTTAACTTGACTCTTATTTTGGTGCACTCATAATTGCACTCCTAATCTTTCAAAACATGAAGATGAGACCCTTCTCTAGGTGGCCATCCAGCTCATGGATATTTTCTTCAAAATAACACTTCATGCACTAGGTTAAGAAGCTTAAATTTAATCTATCAACAATGGTGAGAAATATTTATTTTTAAAGCAAGGTATTTGCATATATATTTTAGTAAATATTTGGAACTATCAAATTGTGGATAGAAGGATTATAAGGAACATTTCATCTTCTTTCAATCCCACCTAATACCATGTAACTGGCATTATGCCATAGCCCACGTTATGCTGACTATGTGCCCACACTATTGTAAAGGCTAAGGATACATACAATGATGAACAAGGCATACAAAAACTGTCTGTCTTCATAGTCTTTACATTCTAGAAGGGGCTATAGACAATGTACAAATAAACAAAGGAAAAAGCATAGTATCACAGAGAGCAAAGGTTGGCTACATACAACAAATAGGCCTGTTACCTATGTTTGGAAACAAAGTTTTTGGAGCACAGTCATTTCCATTTGTTTAAGTATTGTTTATGGCTGCTTTCATGCTACAACGGCAGAGTTGGATAGTTGTGACAGAGTCTATCTGGCCTGCAAGCCTAAAATATTTATTATCTAGCCCTTTATAGAAAAAGTTTGTTGACCTCTGGTATATAGTATCTCAGTTTGCAGCAAATGCAATGGAGTAAATAAAGCAGAGAAAGAGGAGAAGGTGTGGGGTGAATGCTAATACATAACATAACATAACAAACATAATATAACATAACATCAATATAATATAACGCATACCGAATAAATGCATGTAGTGCTCAGGGTTTACGGCTCACTGAGAAAGGATCATCTGAGAAAATACAACTTAGTATCCAAATCAGCCCAGTTGATATATTTTATGATGAATATTTCTGTGGATAGTGTCTCTAAACCAATTCAGTGATGAATTCTCTATATTAGTAGGGCCTTATTATTTTGTGCTGGTGCAACTGCAACAGCACTGTGGCTTAGCTCTTCAAAATCCATCTCTCCCCATTGACCCATTCCACCCTATTTATCCAGATGAGCCTTTTTGAATTATTTTACTCCCTACGCAAATATCTTCTGCAACTTCCTATTAACTATGAGATAAAAGTCTAAAACTCTTCCTTAACTAGGATTCACTGTCCTTCTAAATCTCTCTCACTGTAGCATCTCCAGAATTATTTATCTTTCTTTCTGCTAAACCACAGTCAAACTTTACTCCTCATTGGTTCTCTGCCATTTCTATGGTTTCAGGTATATTTTGCTGTCTGGCATGGCCTTTCTCCTCAGCTCTTCAAGACACAGTGAGTAGTCACTGAGCAGAAAACTGAAGAGGAAGTGAGTCCTGCAGATAGGTGCCTGGGGAAAGTGCAGTCCAGGCCTAGTGGAGAGTAGGTGCAAAATCCCAGTGACGGGTGTGTGCTTGGTGTGCTTGAGAGGCAACCAGGAGGCCCCGGTGGCTGCAGCATGATCATGAAGGGAGACTGGAAGGTTAGGGGAGAGAGGTAAGTGGGAGGCAGGGAAAAAGATGGTGAGAGCTGAGACTTGAACTCTGAGTGAGAAGGGAGCCACTGAGAAAGTTGAGGAACTTTGAACAGACTTCAGATTTGAAAGGCTCACTGGCTGCTGTGCTACGATGTCCTAACACAGGGACAAGGTAAAAGAAGGGACAGGTTAGGAGAGTGTTGAAATAATGCATGTGAGTGCTGTTAGTATCTTGGACCAGGGTTGTAACTGTGACAGAAAAAGTGTTAGATTCTGGATCGTTTTGAAAGTAGAGCCTATAGGATTTTCTGGTGGATTGGACATAGGGAATACAGAAACAATGGAATCAAGCGGTCTGAAGTTTGGGCCTAAGTGAGCAGAACTATAGAGGCAACCTTCACTGAGATGAGGAAAAGTGAAGGAGGAGACCACACTTTCCATGTTTAAGTTTGAGATGCCTTTTAGACCCCCCAAGTAAACACCCTTGAGTGGGAATCTGAATGCATGAGCCCTAATATCAGGGCAGAGATCCAGGCCAGACAGACACACACCCCTGCCTATAGATTCACATTTCCATTATGGAGGTTTATAATTATGGTGCATATGAGAGAAAACTACCTATAATTATCTGAATTCGACTCTTAATTGAATTTTACATAAAAAAAAACACAAAAAAAGTATCTCCTGCAGAGTTTTAATATATATTGAATTTCCCTGGAACACAACTATTATGGAAATCAAAGAAATAGTGCCCTTACTTTTGTTCAGAAGTTTCAAAAAGAATTATTCAGCATTTTGGAAAGTGATATTGCTCACAGCAATGCTGCCCACAGTAATTGAATCAGCTACAACACACCTGTATTCTTTTGTACTTGGAGTTATTTCTTTCACACGACTTCAATGTGTAGAAGGAAGCATCTCATTTTAAGCCACTAATGTCATTACACCGGAACATGCATGAGGTGTAATAAAAAATACAGTGAATGTTTGAATAAAAAAATATTATAGTAAAAGACACATTGCCATTAATCCCTCTCAAAATACACACCCCCTTGCTTCAAACATACTTATTCCATCGTTCTTGCCACTTTCTGAAGCAGTTCTGGAAGTCCTCTTTTGTGAATGCCTTTAGTAGCACTGTCATCGCTGCCTCCATGTCCTGAATTGATTCCAAACGTTTTCTTTTCATGGTCATTTTGACCTTGGGAAAGAGGCAGAAGTTGTACAGTGCAAGATCCAGTGAATAAGGTAGATGAGGACACACCGTAATATTTTTGACAGAAATTGCCATGCCAGAAGTGATGTGTGACACGAGCATTGTCATGATGGAGGATGAAGTAAAGATACGAAAGAAGACTTCAGAACCGCTTCAGAAAGTGGCAAGAACGATGGGATAAGTGTGTTCAAAGAGAGGGGGAGTATTCTGAGAGGGATTCATGGAGATGTGTCTTTTGCTGTAATATATTTCTAAAAATGTAAACATTGACTTTATTTTGTGATCACACCTCGTACTATTGCTTTGTTATGAGATATTTTATTTTTTGACTTTGTATTATAGTTAGTACATTGTTACATATTAATTTTCTTTTATAATTCTTCTGTTTTATGTTATTTCCAAGGCTTTCATTTATGGTTTTCCCCAACCACCTCCTCTTTCTGGAATTTCTTTCCTTTCCATCTATGCTGGAAACTATGATAAAATATTCACAAGCACACGTGAATGGGTACATTTCATGACAGTAAAGGGGTCTTACAAAATATCTATGATAAAAAGGAGGTGTTGGGTGTGTTAGGGTTAAAAAACTCGGTGTTATGTTGTGCTCCCAGAGCAGCATGCTCCAGCTCCTCAGCACACAGCACGTGAAGCCTCCAGCCCTGCTCCTGGGAAAGTCTCAGGGGACAGGGACAGATGATAAATGAGACATGCAGTTAATGAACCACACAATGGGCATTATCCAAACCATAAGGCTGGGCTGGCCTTGTGGGTTTTTGCTTTTGCTCCATTGATTTCAGCTTTAAGTAAATCCAAAAAATGGCAAAATTAGCATTTCTTCTACCATTCTTCAAAGACATAAATAAAATGAACAGTTCACTTCTACCCTGTTCTCTGAGTTGAGCACAGTTTATTTGTTAACTATTTTCTTCATCACCCACCACTCCTTTTGTGTCACCCTTGCTTTAGAAACAGCGTTTAGTGATATTTTTAATTTCCATTGTCATCATTTATAATTTGCCAGCAGAGGCCATACATCTCCTTGTTTGTATAAACAGGCACCAGGCATTTTATAATGGATCCACCAGGTTTCACCCGTTTTCAGTGTCATATTGGGGTTTTTATTTCTTCTGTTTATGCACTGAAAGCTCAATGGACTTTGCCTGACCAATTCATGGCTACAGGTCTGATGTGTATTCAGAGTGTACTTTCTTAATCAAAGCTAATAAAAGCTCTCAAATCCTTTTTAGTTATTTGACTATTTAGAGAACTTGGGGCTCAAGAATGAAGGTTAAGCCAGGAAGATTTTTTATTTTTTTTATTTCAGGTGTACAAAACAATGTAATAGTTAGACACTTACACTCCTCACAAAGAAATAGTGCCCCTCCCCCAATCTACTATCCATCCGACATCGTATATAGCTGTTACAATTCCATTGACTGTATTCCCTATGCTGTACTCCACATCCTGTGACCATATATATATAAAATTATATATAAAATGATAGTTATTCACAATATATAAAATTATAGTTATTCACAATAGCCAAGACATGGAAACAACTGAAATGCCCATCGGTAGACGACGGGATTAAGAAGCTGTGGTACATTTATACGATGGAATATTACTCAGCCATAAAGAAGAATGAAATCTTACCATTTGCAAAGATATGGATGGACATAGACAACATTATGCTAAGTGAAATAAGTCAGACAGAGAAAAACAAATACCATATGATCTCACTTATATGTGGAATCTGAAAAATAGAATAAATGAGCAAACTAATCAGAAACAGTCTCAGTGATATAGCAAAAAAAATGAGGGTTGCTAGATGGGAGGGGGGTAGGGATGAGGGAAAAGGTGAGGGGATTTGAAAGCACAAATTGGTAACCACAAGATTGCCACTGGGATATGAAAGACATTTTGGGGAACATGATCAATAATGTTGTAAAGATTTTGTAGGGTGTCAGATGGACTCTTGTCTTACTAGGGAGACCACCTCAGGGATGATGTAGATGTCTGATCACTGCAGTGTACACCTGAAGCTGAAACTGAATAATAATGAAAGCCAGGAAGATTTTAAATGAAGTGAAATAAGTATACAGAAGGTTCACACCCAGGCAACAGAAACACGAAAGCTTAACCACGAGGTGGTCAGGGAAGAAAACAGTGCATTCAAAACAAATTGTCTTGCAAATTCAGTTTACTCAGATCCAGAGCTCAGCATATATTGTCTCTAATTGGTTAAAAATTTTAAATTATTTATTCTTGGGCCTGAACCATAGATTTAGAAATCTGGCTATCTAAGTGCACTAGCACAAGAGAAATTTTAGAAGTCATAACAAGGCAAGCACAAGAATATGTGTGTGTGTGTGTGTGTGTGTGTGTGTGTGTGTGTATGTGTATGTATGTATTACCGCAATTGCAGGAAATTGGCTTCCAATTATGTCTAAACAGGTTACACGTTTTACAATTTTCTCTCAAGTTATTGCTTTTGTGTAGGGACTGAAATATTATTTATTTCTTCAGGACCTTTCCACATATGGTTTCTTCTATCTACAATAAAGTGACACTCATTCATTAAATGGTTAATCTCTAGTTATTTTTCAAGTTTGACGAAAATCTATAAATTTCTCAGAAAGACCTTTCTAAATTCCCAAATCTAAAGTATAATGTTGCTTATGTGCTCCCTTGTACTAACTTTTATTTTCCATCTGCACTCAGCAATGTGTGATGCTTTATGTATTTAATAATTTGCTAAATGTCAGTTTCTCCCACAAAACTGCAAACTTCACAGGGCAGGGACCTTTCCTTTTTTGTTTACCACGACCTCCTACCACCTAGGAACATCTATTGCACAAAATTAGGAGATCTAGAGGAATCAAGAACAGGGAAATGGGAATGAAGGTAAAAACCAATATTTTGGAGATAATTCTTTAAATTCCACATTTTGTCTTTTTAAATATCTTCTTGAATACATTCAAGTTTAAGTACAATAAGATCTGATTGTTTTTTGTTTGTTTGATCTCCTTTGTGGACATTAGTTCCTGGGTTTCCTAATCTAGCAGCCCAACTACATTTTCTATTAGCAACTTTCTAAACAATGATATACACTTTCCGTGATGCTGCATAGGTAGAAATATGAGATAATTTTTGATAGATTCCTGCACTTCTTTTAATACCGATAACAATGAATTAAACATTTAAGCAACAAATAAACTCAAGCCACATTAAATACCTTAATTTTATACACCTATGGGACTGCATTTGTCAATGAGGGTTGATTGATCATGGAGTTCTTTTCTCTTTGTTGAGTGGCTTTTAGTTCTTAAATGAATGACAGAATTTGTATAAGAGAAAATATCATCTCCAGAGATGTATTACTATGTAGACCTTCATGAACATGGATCCAATTTCCATTTCCATTACTTCTTTGCCTGTGACTATGGATCAACTATCCAGTTCTTAATTCTTTCAGCTGTAAAGTCAGGAAAACTCTGGGTGAATCCAAACGCCTATCTTCTACACTTTATAACCCAAACTACTAAGAATTACTGAAGAAAAATAACATAGGCTGTGGTCACTGTCAGTAGAACAACTTAACAAAACAGTAGCTTGTATCCTGGCTGCCTTCTCTAGATCTTCCTAATCATCTCCTTCTTTACTCCCAACAGCAAAGTTTCTGAGCCTTTACCAGTCTCTCAAATCACACAGTATTCACCAATGTTTTCAATTGAAACCAACAGAAAACACTGCCAAATTCAGGTAGAAATGGCATGTTAAGTCTGGGAACACTTAGCAGACTTGTCAGGAGGGCTGAAGTACAATTGTAGGCTAAGGTTCCAGGAATAACTCCTAGATCTACATCATAGATCTAGCCCATCAAAGGAGCTGCTGCTTCTTCCATGATAAGGGAGCTTTCAAATCAGAAGCATATCACCTCAGCTGACCTCAGAATGGGGCTGCTTCTGCTGTAATTTGTATGGGACAACTGAATGCTCTGTGTCCTGCCTCTTTCTTCACATAACTTTATTCCAAAACAGTCATTCATAGGGCATGTTACTTAAAAACCTGGAACATATATCCCATCCCTAATAGCAAGAGAGCTGGGAGATGTAGTTTTTAAGGGGAAATATGCATTATGAAAGCAGAATTTACACTATGAAAGACTATCAAATTTCCAGTCAAGATGGCAGTGTAGGTAAATGCTGTGCTTACCTCCTCCCATGACCACATCAAAATTACAACTGAACTAGAGAACAACCATCATTGAGAATCACCTGAAGTCTAGCAAAACTGAAGCCCTACAACTAAGGACATACAGAAGAAGCCATTTTGAGACTGGTAAGAGGGGCAGAGACATAGAATGGGCTGGCTGCACACCCACATGTTACCATTAAAAATCAGAAGGGATATTTCAGCTACAGAGGTCCTCCCCAGAGGAGTGAGGGGTTCTAGCCCCATACCAGGCTCTCCAGCCCAGGGTTCCAGTGCTGGGAGAAGTCCCCATAACTTCTGGCTGTAAAAACCAGCGGAGATTATGACTGAGTGAGATGAGGGCAGCTGGAATGCCAGGAGTTCCTCTTAAAGGGCCAGCACATGGACTTACTTGCTGATGGACTCACTTGCTCTGAGCTCCAGTGCTGGGGCAGCTCAAAAGGCACCAGAGACATAGGGGAAGGAACTGTACTGTCTGGTTTCAGGACAAGGGATAGAAGGGCAACTTTCTCCCAGATGGAGGAGCTAGTGGAAGCCATTGTTTCTTTGTTGAGCCCTCCCCCTTCCCAGTGTGCAGACACTGGCAGACACCATCAACTTGACTAACAACAGTTATTTGCCCCACCCTGGTGATTCCCTGAGACACTGCCCCACTGAAATTGCATGTCAACCCACGCTGATTCCAATGGCTTTTCCATACAAATTTTCTGTCTTGGTTTTTGCTATGGACTTTCCTAAAATCTCTCAAAGGTTCACAAAACCCAAACTAGCAGCATCTGGCCATGGCATATCCCATAGCTCTGGCTAAGCAGCCCCAAATCTGACACTAGTGACAGCCTCAGTTCATGACTTGGCCTCACCAGGACTCAGTTCATGACTTGGCCTCACCAGGCAGCTCCAAGGTCAGTGCAGCCAGCAGCCATCTGGAGATTGCTTTGCGGTTCAGGCTAGGTAGCCTCATTTAGGGCAAAGGCTGAATTGGCCTGCAGTCAGGCCCCTCTCAGGAGGCTCTTGGGCTGGCACACTCAATTGTCGGCTTTGGACTGAGCCAGAGTATCATCAGGCTGCCTCCAAACACAACATACCAAAGGACAGACTGGGCAGGCACCAGATCCCTGCTAAAGCAAATCCTGCTCTGTAGGGTCAGCTCCTGCACAGCATCTCCACTGTAGTCATAGCCAATCCTCACAGCCAATCAACTTGAGGGTAAATCCCTCCCATTAATGTTCCAACAGCAACCGAGGCTTAACTACAACAGGGAGGCACACACAACCCACACAAGGTACACACCTGAAACACCCAGCTCTGGTGACCAGGGAGACTGCATCTTTGGGTCCCACAGGACACCTATTACAGAAGGCCACTCTACTAAGGCTGGGAGGCAGAGCAGTCTTACATGATACATAGAAACAAACACAAAGAGGCAGTCAAAATGGGGAGAAAAAGAAACATGTCTTAAATGAAAGAACAGAACAAAATTCCAGGGAAAAAAAAGAAAACAGCTAAACAGAATGATACAAGCAATCTAGCAGATGCAGAATTCAAAACATTGGTTATAAACACACTCAACAATCTTAGTAAGAACTTCAGCAAAGAGATAAGAAACATAAAAATGAAGATTGAAAACATATGAAAGAACCAGTCAGAAATAATAATGCAATAACTTAAATGAAGAATACATTACAGGGAATCAATCATAGATTAGATGAAGCAGAGTACTGAATCAGGAATTTGGAAGGCAAGGTATCATAAACACCCAAACAGAACAAAAGGAAAAAGAAAAACATCCAAAACTATGAGGATAGTTGAAGAGGCCTTAGGGTCAACATCAAGTGTACAAACATTTGCATCATAGGAATACCAGAAGGAAAAGAGAGACAGCAAGGAGTTAAAAACCTATGTGAAAAAATAATGACAGAAAACTTCCCTAACCTGGTAAGGAAATAGATACTATAAGCTAAGGAAGTGTAAAGAGTTCCAAACAAGATGAACTCAAAGAGGCCCACTCCAAGACATATCACCATTAAAAGCCAAAGGTTAAAAACAAACAGAGAATCTTAAAAGTAGTAAGAGCAAAGCAAGTAATTACCTACAAGGGAGCTCCCATAAAACTGTCAGCTGATTTCTCAACAGAAACTTTGCAGGCCAAAAAGGATTAGCACAAAATACTCAAAGTGATGAAAAGCAAGGACCTACAACCAAGATTATACTACCCAGCAAAGCTGTCATTTTTAATTGAAGGACTGCTAAAGATCTTCCCAGACAAGAAAAAGCTAAAGGAGTTCATCATCACATAATCAGTATTACAAGGAATCTTGGAGGGATTTCTTTAAGGTGAGAAAAAAAAATAAAGATAAAAAATATGAACATTAAAATTGCAATAACTTCATATCAATCAACAATTACTTTATATGTAAATGGATTAAATGCTCCAATTTAAAGATACAGTGGTTAAATGGATAAGAAAACAAGACCGTTACATGTGCTGCCTACAAGAGACTTACTTCATATTGAAAGACATACACAGAAAGAAAGTAAAGGGATGGGAAAGAGATTTCATGAAAATGTAAACAGAAAAAACTGAGGTAGCAATACTTAGACAAATTTGACTTTAAAACAAAGGCTGTAAAAAGAGACAAAGCAGGACCCAGTAATCCCACTTCTGAGTATTTATCTGAAGAAACCCAAAACACTACTTTATTAGAATATGTGCATCCACATGTGCATTGCAGCCTTGTTTACGATGGCCAAGATGTGGAGGCAGCCTGGGTGTTGTGATAGGGTGGTACAGTATCAGATGGTTGCTTAACTTATCATGGTGAGCACTTCTTTAAGTATATAAATGTTGAATAATCATGGTGTGCACCTGAACCTAATATCATATGTTAGCTATACTATAATAAAATTATTTTAAAAATAAAAATTAAAAAAGAGAGATTATCAAAATACAGAAAGGGCCTCCAAAATGCTGGAGGCTGCTAGAAATTATACCTGTTCTAAATACTTGCCATACTGATTGTCTTGTAGTCAATATGCCCTCATCACTGCCCTTTTCACAGATGTCCACTGAATTGCAGACAGGAAACTACATTTCCCAGAATCCCTTTTCCTGTGTAGTTCTGGCCACTTAGTATCTGCCAGTGAGAGGCACTCACATGGGGTGGAGGAGAAGCCTATTTTTATGTGGCAGGTGCTGCAAGATGTGAGGTTAGATATTGGGTTTGCAGCAGTTTCTTAAATACTTTCCTCATGCAGACCTAGATATTTGGTCAAATCGTTCTAAATGCTTTTGAGACTTCTAGCAGTTTCCATGTTACCTCATGGAAATGTCGTTTAGTAACTGAAAGCTGAGATTTTTATGCTGTCTACTTGACCTTCATTCTCTCAGCATTTCCAATATTTGGGTAAGCCACTAATTCACTGAAGTAAAATTCTTCATTTTTGGCGTGAACAAGGTGATTTTGTTTTCCCAACTGAACTTAACTCATACATTAATTTAATTCTTTTTCCTCTTTTATAACTTCAGTTCTGTCTTTTTATTCCATTTTCTGAGAAAGTTGCCTTTATCTTTTAATACTTCTGTGAAGATTTAATATCTTTCATATTCTCCATGTCCAAGATTATTTATCCTATTAATTCATCTTTTTATAGCATTTGTTCTGATTTTATGACTACATTACCTTTTACATTTTTGAGTATACTCATGGGTACATTAGCGATGTGGTGAAGTATTCTTTTGCTCTCTACACTTTCATTTAATTTCTTTTTTTTTTCTTTCTGTACATCTTCTTTGCTTTTTGACCTTCACATTAGAAACTTTCTTTAAAACTTCATTTTAATCTTCGTCAGTTCCTTTAAAAGTGAAATATTAAAATATCTTTAGAAGCTCTGTATGCACAGGCAGGTCTTGGCAAGAGGTAAGCTTCATCTTAGAATGCTTGGGTAGCAATCTTAGTATTTTGTTAGTAAACCCACTGACTGTACATAATGATAGGTCTTTTGTCTTATGGTCATTCTTTTTCCAGAGAAAAGTAGTCAGATATCCTGCTTTGCTGGTATAGCCTAGACTGTCAAAGTTCTGGAAGAATGTTTTAGTTATGCTCTCTGCTGCACAATAAATTAGTGCCCACAATTAGTCCCACTTAAAATAACAGCAATTATAATCTCATAGTTTCTGTGATCAGGAAAAAGGGTGAAGCTTAGCTGGGACTTTTGGCTCTGGATCTCTTACAAGTAGAGTGAACAACCATCCCAGTCTGCCCAGAACTTTCCCAGCCTTAGCCTTGAAAGCCTTAGATGCCAGGAAATCGCTCAGTCCTGAGAAAACCAGGACACCAGTTCACTCTACGAGCCTGCAGTCACCTTGCAGCTTGACTGGAAAGGCTCTGTTTCTAGTTCACTCATGTGGTTGTTGGAAGAACCCGGTTTCTCATGGGCTGTTAGAGTCCTCCCTTAGCTTCTTTCAAACTGGGCCTCTCCATAGAGCTTGCTTCATCAGGTTGAGCAAGAAAGATGTCAAGAAATTTCCAGCAAGAATGCTAGCAAAAAAGAAGTCACGGCTTCTGTCACTTAATCATGCATATAACATCTGATTGCTTTATCATATTCTATTCATTAGAAGTAAGTCCCCAGGCCCAACCCACGTACTAGGGATAAAGTGATGTAAGGGCTTAGATACTAGGAAGCAAGGAATATTGAGTGTCAGGTCGAAGCTGCCCACGCAGAACCTAATGAGGGAATGGAGGTATGCGGGGAGAGGATTCAAGGGAGACCATTAGTGAATTCCCACGATTTCAAATTTGCCTTCACTGGTAGCTTTGTTTAGTATCCCCACCCCCCAAACACAAACATCTCTAATTCAACTCCTCCAGAGTTCAGTATCAGTATTGTATAGAGGTCATGAAGGTGGTGGTATTTGCTGTGTGGGGATGCGGAATGAGATCTAGGAGTAAAATGCATCTGATACAGATTTTCAAACAATTTTCCTGTTCATTGTCCCATCAGTCACCATAACTTCTGACCGGCTGAGTCCTTCAATTCTGGAGCTTTTCCAGGGTTCTGAAACACACAGTGGACTGCTTATTGCCGTCACCTAACTACCTATCCCTATGGGCACTGAGATTTCAGCCTTTTTCTATATGTCAGTTTTCTCTCATCCAGCTGTTTTCTGTCCGTGTACATGTAATCTTGTGCTTTGCCTTTTACTGTTTCAATTTTATTAACTTCGTCTTTGTGACCGTATGCTTTTTACACTCCTTTAATTTCAAAATACTGTTTCAAGAGGAGATGTGGTTAACACTTGTTCAATACACCAGGTTAAGGCAGAATCCCTATTATTTCCTTAAAATCTCTATAAGGCATCCCCCGTGGTCATTGTTTTATTTATGTATCACCA
This sequence comes from Rhinolophus sinicus, assembly GCF_036562045.2. Taxonomy (NCBI): domain Eukaryota; kingdom Metazoa; phylum Chordata; class Mammalia; order Chiroptera; family Rhinolophidae; genus Rhinolophus; species Rhinolophus sinicus. Next base: position 11,938,167 of record NC_133765.1, read on the forward strand.
GTGTCTGGTCTAGTCACTAATATGTCAGAGGTATTTAAAAATAAATAAATGAATGAAATCAAATTATGAAAGCATGACTCTTTTGAGCATAGATAGTGTGACCCAGGGTAAGAAGAAGGAATATTGACACAGAAAACAAGGAAGCACATCAAAAAGTGCCAATGACCTATTGTCCTCAAATGTTAAGAAAAAAAAATAAACAGGACATAGGAAACCTGTAGAATGTTAGGTCTGTGAAGCCACAGATGTTTGCCTGTTTTAGTCACTGCTATATCCCTTGTGTCAAGAACACTGACTGCCACGCAGTAGGTGCTCAATAAGTGTTTGTTTTATGCGTGAATATGTAGTGACCGGAGTACACAGTAAGATCAGAAGGCTTAGATGTGAAGTGACAACAGCTGGATTAAGTCAAGCAAGGCAGTCATCCCACTGAGCCTCCATTCTTTAGCTCTAAAACATCAGCTATGATGTTTGCCCAAGGATGCTGCTCTGAGCACATTCTGGGATAATGTATGTCAATGCCCTTCGACACATTCTGGTACCTAGTATTTTCTTAGGGAACAAAGATCACATTCGAAAATAATTTGATAGTACTTCATACTTTGTTACTAAATACAAATTCCAAATAACCTCAGATTACCTTTATTTATTTATTTTTAAGGCAGGCATGGGCAGCAAACCTTTTCTATCTCTAAGGGTTGGGTATGTGTAGATCAGGAAAGGGAGCGGTCACTTGTAAGGACTTTAATGGGAAGCCTGACATGCCATGCAGCAGTGAGAGATTCCCTCATGCGGCTAGAGGGTTGCAGAGAAATGTATCCTTTCCCTGGAATACACTCTGATGGTTCCTGCCATTAGGGCTGATTGTCTCTTGTTACTCATTTAGGAGACTCAGTGCTCCCTGTATCCCAGACCATGACGCAATTCGTTTGCTCTCCCTCCATGCCTCAATACTGACCACTTGCTGACCTCAGCCTTGTAAGTCAAAGCTGGAGCTAATAAAAGCTGGCGGATACCTAAGCCCTTAATTGAATCTCTAGATCTTTATTGACATCCCCCCCCTCCTCCCACCTTCTTTCTATCCCTTTTATTTTAGAAAGAAGTTTTTCATTACTGAATACAAAATATTTAGGTGCTGGCACCTCCACAGTGGTAGTGATTGCATTGTGCATTAGCTGGAAAGTTCATTCCCAGCTTAATAGGCCTGAAGAGGAATGGATGCACTTTGGTTAAACCAGAAAAGCTGATTGCTACCTAAATAACTAATTCATCTTCATAGCAGATGGATGTCAAGGATATTCAAGAGCAGATACACCCAAGGTCATGCCAATTAGTTGTGGAGAAAGGCTTGACTAGAAGGCAATTTAAGATACAAACAGCCTTCATTTCCCAAACCAAGACCCTTAATGAGCACCTTACATAGTCAAAAGGCTTTGGAAAGACTTCCAGACTCTTCCAGGGTATGTGGGAACCCGGGGATGAATTCTTCATAAAATGATGCATCCATTTGGAGGAATTACAGAGTAGAATCATGGACTTGACACTTTCTTTTTAACTCTTTAGCCGCTGGTTTTCCTTCTTGACTTGGCATGTAAGACTCACCTGGATGTCAGTAGACAGGTGTTGATTCTTCATAATGCTTACAAAGTAAACTATGGATAATAAGATGAGAAGCATTGGACAGCCATGATATGTTTAGCCCCAAGATTGGGATGATGCTAAGCTGCACAGGAAGTTGTGTGTACCATCTCTTCAACAATCCCCTTCTAAAATTGAATAGCAGTGTTCAGAGTTCACACAGAGCATCCCCTAGATATGAATTCTCATCTCACAGGAGAAGGCAGCTAGCTACACAGATATTTAGCTCATATTATCTAACTGCTGGAAACTATTGATCCAACTTTGTCAGATAGTTAATTGCCAGCATTAATGGTGGCTAGTGAGACATTAGTAGGATATGTGATTTCTTCTGTTTAAAACTTTTGTTTACTCCTTACTCCTCTGATAAAAACAGGCTAGTATAACATCATCTGGTTATGTTACACAATGGCTTTACCTGCTGTCAAGATTGGGTGTAACTCCAGTTTTTCAGCAGCCAAGTCTGTGCCAGATGTTTTCTGGCCCAGGTCCTCAGGACCTTTCTTTTCCCTGGTATCATATTGGACCAAATGGGTCCATTTGCCCACAGGAGAAGAACACAGAAAGGAGAACAAGCAGAGCAACTCTTTAAGCCCAAGAGTATGATGTTTTGTGGAAGGCAGTATCAGCAAGAACCTTTGTGATTTCCACCTTTCAAAGACAGTCCCCTGTTATGTCACAGCCCAACTTAGGTTTTTCCTATTTTGCTGGGAGGTCTCTTAGGCTAATTTGATATTTTGAAACTCTGGCACTACTGTTCTTACTGAAATTAAGCAACTAATCAGTTCTGCAGTCTGTTGTGCCCTGCTGTTGTTAACAAAGCTAAACTTGGACATTTTGATTAATTTTCCTGTTTTTGAGCAACATGATTTTATAACTGCTAATATATTGACTCTAGGATGTTTGATATGTTCTCAGTCTAAAATTGTGCCTTGTGACAGGGGTTCACTAATGGAGACAATACATGTCCAGGATGAAAATATCACGGTGTTTAACATGCATGTAAAGAACTTTGCAAAACTCAGGACATGCATATCCAGAGCATAGGACATTGGAAATATTTTCCTAGGTAAATGTCTCAACAATAAAGCATGTTACAGAATTTCAGGAGATTTTCTAGAAGGGAAACAACTTCAAAATATATTATTGACATTTCTCTTATAGTCATAATTGCTTCTCATCTCCACAAAATTCTGTCATTTTAAAGTCAGTTATCCATTGATTCTTTTTCCATTTTGCACATTATGTACTACATATGGAGCCCTATCACACTTGTTATGCTACCAGTTTTAGAATACCCAAAGTAATAGAAAAATGTATATTTGATTGGTATGGGGGTTACAATCATATTGCAAGTAACAATCCATTTTAATTTTGCAAAAGTTTTAGCCATGGTTCCTTTAAGCATCCAACTGCACTAAGGTCTCTAAGCATATTTCATTTATGGAAATATATTATGCATTCAAGTGTTCAAAACACCTGCATTGTATAAAATGAGGTTAACATCTTTAGAGATTATAAATAATAATGATAATAATAATTTATGGTTAATAATAACAACAACAATGACTAACATCCATTCAATACTTACCATGCAGAAAACTGCCCTGCAACATTTTGCAATACTGGATGGCTCATTGATTTACTCAAATTACCTGGTTGTTGCATTGCTTATTAAATGGTACTGAGTTTACCCTTTAGTGAGGTGAAAATACATGATAATAATATGTTGTTGTTTTTTTGTTGTTTTGTTTTTTAATTTATTGGGGTGACAATTGTTAGTAAAATTACATAGATTTCAGGTGTACAATTCTGTATTACATCATCTATAAATCCCATTGTGTGTTCATCACCCAGAGTCAGTTCTCCTTCCATCACCATATATTCGATTCCCCTTTACCCTCATCTCCCACACCCCACCCACCTCCCCCCTTACCCCCTGGTAACCACTAAACTATTGTCTGTGTCTATGAGTTTCTGTTTCTCATTTGTTTGTCTTGTTCTTTTGTTGTTTTTGGTTTATATACCACATATCAGTGAAATCACATGGTTCTCTGCTTTTTCTGTCTGACTTATTTCGCTCAGCATTATACTCTCAAGATCCATCCATGTTGTCACAAATGGTCCTATATCATCTTTTCTTACCGCCGAATAGTATTCCATTTTGTATATATACCACAACTTCTTTATCCATTCATCTATCGAAGGACATTTTGGTTGTTTCCATGTCTTGGCCACCATAAACAAAGCTGCAATGAACATTGGAGCACACGTGTCTTAATCTGAAAACATTTAGAAATAATATGTTAATTAAATAGAGAAATACAAATCATGGCTAGGGTTGCCCTCTCCAGAAGAATGATCATTATTAGAAACTACCTCAGTCTCTCAGCTTCAGTGAATAAAAAGCACCGAAACTTGGAAGAGACACATGTCAGTAATGGAAGACCTCGGGTCATATGAGGCTTCAGAAGGATACTCTGCAATACAGTGTAACGCCAACCTTCAAGCAGTGTGTTCTTGAGTCATTATAAATTAGTCATGAGTCCCAACAGAAGTGACATGTACTTCTAGACTGACAGATACACAGTGGATAAATACATTTAAAAAATAAAGGTGAAAGGATTAAGAAGTACAAACTGGTAGTTACGCAATAGCCCTGGGAATATAAAATACTATAAGGAAGATAGTCAATAATATTGTAATAACTATGTATACTGCCAGGGGGGCACTAGGCTTATTGGGGGGATCACTTCATAAATTGTATACACCTCTACACTGTACACCTGAAACTAATGTAAAGTAATATTGAATGTCAAATTTAATTGAAAAAAAATTAAAAAAGAAATACTGGGTAAATAAATAGATTTATGCTGCAGAACTTCTCATAGCTTTTAAGTTGCTATTGTTGTAAGTCTTCAAAAATTGACAGATAATTAGCTTTTATTTTGAACCAGTCAATCTCTTTCCCTCACCCACTCCCCAAGGCATCTAGTTGACTAATTAATTCTAATTAATTTTCTTTGGAATCTTACTCTAGGAAATAGTATTTTAGACCATTTGAAATTATTCAAAATTAAACATACATTAGGACTTATTAAACACCTGTTGACTTATTTATTGAGAATAATACTGTATCTTGTTGAAAAATAATAATCAAATAGCTGAAAATAATTGCCAGTGTAAGAGATTCTTCCTAATGAAATAAGGCACTGGGCCCAGAAAAAAAACAACAAAAAACCAACAACATGAAACTTACCTTTATATTGCTCATAGAAATAGTATCCAGTCTATTATCTTGGAAATCATTATGAAGTCCACATGTGATGGATTATATAAAAGATTTATCAATTTTAAGCAATATGAAAATTAGAAAGACAGTGTGCTAACAGTGATACTTGAAGTTATAAGATCAGGGCTAAAATGGCAGCACTACCAATGATCATGCAGGTGATTCCAGAAAGATAATATTACATGTTGCACAGGATGGATGCAAGAATTAAACGGGATGATAGCTATGGAATGTACTTGGTAAACATTAAAGCACCATCATAAGATTTCTCAAACTGAGGTTCATGGACATACAATTAAGAGTTCACACTAAGTTTTGTTTTGTTTTGCATTGAGATTTATTTCAATGATAATTTTACAAAATTTATTTTTTATAGAATTTACTCTATAAAACTGCTTTACAATGATAATGTTCTATCAAAAGATATTTTAAGAGTATAAGCTTTTGTTTTCTTAAGTCAGTGTTTCTTAAACTGAGATTGATGGCTGTATTCTTGAGGTTAGTGAGAAATAAATTTCTCTAAAGTGGTTCTTGGAACACACAATTTTGAGAATCACTACCCTATAATTAATACAAATATTACATTGTTGGTTGAATTTTTAAGAGCAGCTGATGAGGATGCTTGTAAACAGGGAAAATGGATTCACTCCCTCCATATCTATTAAATGACTTTACAAAGCTGTTGCTTAGAAATTTTACTTTCAGAAGTCATGCCTATATCGTATATTTGAAATTATTATTATAGTAGAACCTTACATGTTCACCACAACATCCATAAAAGATAATAACCACATGAGGTAAAGGATGTGTTAACTAACCCTATTGTGGAAAGCATTTCACAATATATACATGTATCAAATCATCACATTGTATACCTTAAACTTACACAATGTAATATGTCTCCTACATCTCAATAAACCTGAGGGGGCAGGGAAGTCATGCCTGGGAATTCACATGATTGTTAAATATGCAACATCAGTAAAGTATTCAATAATCAGAAGATAGATACACGATAGATGTGTAACCCAATAAGTCATGATGCTTAAGATTCTGTAATTTAATTTAAAAACAATACTGAACAAGTTAAGTATAGAAGTGAAGACTGTATATTATCAACAATGAGAGAGTTAACATATTTTTTCACAAATTTCTAATCAATCGCCGCACTGTGGTAATGTCATCTTATGTTAAATGTTTGGGATTCCTTGGTCTCAAAGCCCTGGCAAACACTTGCGCTCTGCATGTCCCTAGGTGGAACTTCCTCACACGTAATACACAAGCAGAGTTCCAATCAAGGTGCGCAGAATCCCTGGCACTGAGACTTCAGTGAAGCAAAGCTCTGTCCAGCAGGGCTTCTGTGTTTCCTCAGATCTGCCTCACTAGGACTCTCTACAGCAGGTGTACTCTTGACAGCACATAGGCTAGTCTCGTAGGAAAGAGGGGATTCTCAGCGGGTCCATGTCAATACCTTGCAGAGGTGTGAGTGCCGTTGAGATCAGCTAATCACTTGCAGAATCTTCTAGAAGCTTCAATAATTCTGGCAGCAAATGAGGGGATTCTTATACTGTCGATATTTAAAAGTGAAATTTTTAGGCATCATTCTGGATCTGAAGATTTGGGTATCTTATGAATGGGCTCTGTGATTCTGACACTAAAGTTCGTGAACTTGCCACCATGCGCTTAAATTGGCAGCACTGTACAAACAGCTCGGTGAGGTTTCATAACCTTGGTATATCAGTGTCTCACAGCTGTGCTCATGTCTATGTGTGGTGGTGTCTTGCTGAGTGGTGTTCATTATTGTTGTTGTGTGGTTTTGTGTGTCATCACAAGAATGTCTGAGCTTGAATTAGAGCAATGAAAAAATATTATTTCTTGTTAAACTTGGCAAGAGTGGAAGTGAAATCAAGGACATGTTAGTCCAACTTTATGGATAATGCCATGAAGAAAATGGCAGTGTATAAATGGATTAAATGTTTTTCTGAGGGAAGAGAATGCAGCACTGATGAAGAGAGGGCAGGGTGGCCAGTAACAAGCAGAACTGATGAAAACATTGTAAAAATTAATCGAATTGTGCATCAAAATTGTCAGCTGACTGTGAGAAGCATAGCAGACCAAGTAAACATTGATAGAGAAACAGTTAGGGAAATCTTAACTGAAAATCTTGGCATGAGAAAGGTGTGTGCAAAAATGGTCCCAAAGGAGCTCACTGATGAACAAAAGCAAAAGAGACTCATGGTTTGCTAAGAGCTTTTGGAGAGGCAAGACGATGTTTTGGGCTATGTTATCACTGGTGATGAAACATGGGTGTACCAATATGACCCTGAAACAAAGTGTCAAAGTGCACAGTGGAAGTCAGCCAATTCTCTATGACCAAAAAATTTCTGTGAATCCAAATCAAGAGTCAAAATGGTGTTGCTAACCCATTTTAATATCAGAGGGATTATTCATTATGAATTTGTACCAACTGGACAAAGAGTTAACCAAGTTTACTATTTGAAAATGCCGAAAAGGCTACATGAGAAAGTTAGATGAAAATGACTTGAACTTTTTGCCAACAATTCATAGCTCTTGCATCACGACAATGCACCAACTCACACGGCACTGTCTGTGAGACAGTTTTTAGCCAGTAAACAAACAAGTGTATTGGAACACCCTCCCTGCTCACCTGATGTGGCCCCCAATGACTTCTTTCTTTACCCAAAGATAAAGGAAATATTGAAAGGAAGTCATTCGGATGACATTCAAGATATCAAGGGTAATACGACGACAACTCTGATGGCCATTCCAGAAAAAGAGTTCCAAAATTGCTTTGAAGGGTGGACTAGGCACTGGCATTGGAGTTTAGCTTCCCAAGGGGAGTACTTTGAAGGTGACCATAGTGATATTCAGCAGTGATGTATGTAGCACATTTTCTAGGATGAGTTCATGAACTTAATTGTTATATATATTCTCTTTCTTTCTAATGGTACAGGGACATATCCCCTGAACTGCATAAGAAAAAGTTATGAAAGATTAATAGAACTAAAGATTTCTAGTTAATGAGAACTCTTTTCTTTGAAAGTAGAATCAAAAGGGCTCCAAGGGACAGCCAGTACTCAGAGCACGTAAAACATTTGAATAAATACAAATATTTGTTAGACACATCTCTCATTTTTATAAAATCATTGCTATAATTTTTCTGTTACAATTTTAGTGAACTTAATGGGTTTATTCTTTTTGTCTGAAGCCTTACAGATTAAAGCACCTCACTGGGGGAAACAGAGCAGGGAGGGTGTTCCAACACATTTGTTTGTTTACTGGCTAAAAACTTTCCAACAGACAGCGCCGTGTGAGCTGGTGCATTGTCGTGATGCAAGAGCTATGAATTGTTGGCAAAAAGTTCAGGTCATTTTCATCTAACTTTCTCATGTAGCCTTTTCGGCATTTTCAAATAGTAAACTTGGTTAACTCTTTGTCCAGTTGGTACAAATTCATAATGAATAATCCCTCTGATATCAAAAATGGGTTCTTCTTCTACTTTTTCTGTTTGACTTAGTTCACTTAGCATTACACTCTCAAGGTCCATCCATGTTGTCACAAATGTTCCTATATCATCTTTTCTTACCGCCGAATAGTATTCCATTGTGTATATATACCACAACTTCTTTATCCAGTCACCTATTGAACAACATTTTGGTTGTTTCCATGTCTAGGCCACCGTAAATAAAGTTGCAATGAACATTGGAGCACACATGTCTTTATGGATACATGTTTTCAGAATTTTTGGGTAGATACCCAGGAGAGGGATTGCTGGGTCATATGGTAATTCTATTCTTAATTATTTGAGGAACCTCCACACTGCCTTCCATAACGGCTGCACCAATCTGCATTCCCACCACGAGTGCATGATGGTTCCTTTTTCTTCACAGCCTCTCCAACACTTGTTACTATTTGTCTTGTTGATGATAGCCATTCTGACTGTGGTGAGGTGATATCTCATTGTGGTTTTGATTTGCATTTCTCTGATGATGTTGAGCATTTTTTTGTGTGTCTATTTGCCATTTGTATGTCTTCTTTGGAGAAATGTTTCTCCAGGTCCTCTGCCCATTTTTCAATTGGGTTGTTTGTTTTTTTGTTGTTGAGTTTCATGAGTTCCTTGTATATTTTGGATATTAACCCCTTATTGGAGGCGCTGTTTGAAAAGATCTTCTCCCATTCAGTTGGTTGCCTCTTTATTTTGTCTATAGTTTCTGTTGCTGTGCAGAAGCTTTTAAGTTTGATATAGTCCCATTCATTTATATTAGCTTTTACTTCCCTTGTCTTTAGAGTCAAATTCATAAAATGCTCTTTGAACCCAAGGTCCATAAGTTTAGTACCTATGTTTTCTTCTATGAAGTTTATTGTTTCAGTTCTTATCCTTAAGTCTTTGATCCAGTTTTAATTAATTCTGTACATGGTGACAGATAGCAGTCCAGTTTCATTCTTTTGCATGTGGCTTTCCAATTCTCCCAGCACCATTTATTGAAGAGGCTGTCTTTTCTCCATTGTATGTTTTTGACTTCTTTGCCAAAAGTTATCTGTCCATATTTATGTGGGTTTATTTCTGCGTTCTCAATTCTATTCCATTGGTCTGTGTATCTGTTTTTCTCCCAATACCATGCTGTTTTGAATATTGTAGCCCTGTAGTACAAGCTAAAGTCAGGGAGTGTGATACCTCCAGCATTGTTCTTTTTTCTTAAGATTGCTTTGGCTATTCGGGGTCTTTTGTGGTTCCATAGAAATCTGATGATTTTTTGTTCTATTTTTTTAAAAAACTGCCATTGGGATTTTGATGGAGATTGCATTAAATCTCTATATTGCTTTGGGTAATACGACCATTTTAACTATGTTGATTCTTCCAATCCATGAGCATGGAATGTCTTTCCATTTCTTTGTGTCTTCTTCTATTTCTTTCAAAAAAGTCTTATAGTTTTCAGCATATAGGTCTTCTACATTCTTGGTTAAATTTGTTCCTAGGTATTTTATTCTTTTTGTTGCAATTGCAAAAGGAATTTGTTTGTTTGTTTCTTTTTCTGAGATTTCATTGCTAGTATGTATATAAGAATACAATGGATTTTTGTACATTGATTTTGTAGCAGGAAACTTTACTGTATTCATTTAATGTTTCTAATAGTTTTTTGGTGGAGTCTCATGTCATCTGCAGAGTGACAATTTCACATCTTCATTCCCAATTTGGATGCATTTTATTTCTTTTTCTTACCTGATTGCTCTGGCAAGGACTTCCAACACTATGTTGAAAAGGAGCGGTGATAGGGCACAGCCCTGTCAAATTCCTGAACATAGAGCAAAGAGCTTCAGTTTGTGACTGTTAGTTATGATATTATCTGAGGGTTTGTCATATATGTCCTTTATTATGTTAAGGTATTTTCCTTCTATACCTGTTTTATTAATATTTTAATCATAAATGGATGTTGTATCTTCTCAAATGCTTTTTCTGCATCAATTGATATAATCATATGTTTTTTTGTCCTTTATTTTGTTTATGAGATGTATCACATTGATGGATTTGCATATGTTGAACCATCCTTGTGCCCCTGGGATGAACCCAGTTTGGTCATGATGAATAATCTTTTTAATGCATTGTTGCATTCGATTTGCTAGAATTTTGTTTAGGGGTTTTATATCTGTATTCATCAGAGATATTGGTCTGTAGTTTTCTTTTTTGTGTCATCCTTACTAGGTTTTGGTATGAGGGTAATGTTGGCCTCATAAAATAAGTTAGAGAGTATTGCCTCTTCTTCATTTTTTTGGAAGAATTTATGTAGGACCTGTATTAGATCCTCTTTGAAGGTTTGGTAGAATTCACTAGTGAAGCCATCTGGTCCCGGAGTTTGGCTTTTGGGAAGGTTCCTGGTAACTGATTCAATTTCCTTACTGGTGATCGGTCTATTTAGATTTTCCAGTTCTTCGTGATGCAGCCCAGGAAGGCTATATGTTTCTAAGGACTTGTCAATTTCTTCTAGGTTATTGAATTTGGTGGCATATACTCCTTCATAGTATTCTTGGACATTCCTTTGTATTTCTGTGGCGTCCGTGATAACTTCCCCTCTTTCATTTCTGATTTTGATTATTAGTGTCTTCTCTCTTTTTATCTTAGTAAGTCTAGCCAAGGGTTTGTCAATTTTATTAATCTTTTCCAAGAACCAGCTCTTTGTTACATCAATTTTTCTATTGTCTTTTTGTTCTTTATTTCATCTAGTTTTGCTATGATTTTTATTATTTCCTTTCTTCTTATGACCTTGGATTTCATTTGTTCTTTTTCTAGTTCTTTAAGGTGTAACATGAGGTTATTTATCAGAGATTTTTCTTGTTTTGAGATAGGCCTGTAATGATATAAATTTCCCTCTTAAAACTGCTTTTGCTGCATCCCAAAAATTTTGGTAGGATGTTTTTTCATTCTCATTTGTTTCTACGTATCTTTTGATCTCTCCTCTTATATCTTCTTTGACCCAGTCATTCTTTAAAAGTATGTTATTTAATCTCCACATATTTGTGTTTTTTCCTCCTTTCTTTTTGCAGTTGATATCCAATTCCAAAGCCTTGTGAACAGAGAATATGCTTGTTATGATTTCAATCTTCTTAAATTTGCTGAGGTTAATTTTATGTCCCAATATGGGGTCTATCCTTGAGAATGTTCCATGTACACTAGAAAAAAATGTATAATCTGATGTTTTAGGATGAAGTGCTCTGTATATGTCAATTATGGCCATTTCATCTAATGTGTCATTTAAGGCTGCTATTTCGTTATTTATTTCCTGTTTGGATGATCTATCCATAGCTGTCAATGATGTATTTAGGTCCCCTAGTATAATTGTGTTTTGGTCAATTTTTCCCTTTAGTTCTGTTAGTAGTTGCTTGGTATATTTCCGTGCTCCTTGATTGGGGGCATAAATATTGATAACTGTTATGTCTTCTTGTTGTATAAGCCATTTGTTTTAAGTGCCAATATTCTACACAAAAGAGGATAGATCGTGTTTTAAAACCAGTTGATTCCTGCTTTTACTCCAGTGTTTTAAAAATTGAAGGATCAGAGGATAACAAGCACTGTCCTGAGAAAATGAGAAAGAGGATATGGGTTTGAGTTTAATGCTCCCATTAATAACTGTATCACTTGGAAAAGTCATTTGACCCTCTGAACTCCATTTTACTTATTTGAAAAATGAAAGGTTGGGTTAAATCTTGAATGGCAAATACATGGCAAACATGATGCTAATCCTTTAGTCTGTATTGTTATAAATCATTACCCTCTCTTTTCTACTGACTTTGAACATAGAATTACAACACTCTCAGCTCAGCTTTCTAAATAATCTCTTTTGATTGATTGAAACGTGTGCAAGAGATAAAGCCTAGCTTTCATCCCTGGATGATATGATGTATAAGCCCTCTTTGAGTACAAATATTAAATGGTTTTCCCACTTAATATACTTATACAAGGGGGGATCTGAATGTGGGTTTTAAAGTGGGGAAGAGCAGAAAATCTGCAGATGGAGTGGGAAGAGAGGAAACTGAGTACTGAGAAATATGAAGATACCATTTCAGTCTTGAAAAATATTTTCAAGGCTGACTCATGCCTATGTCTTGAGCAGTAAGAAGCCTTCCCCAATGAGAAAGTTTACTTCCGTCGCCAGGCCTTAGTCAGTTTTTCAGCATGAACCCAGGACATTGAATTTCTTACCAGTACAATGAATTATTTCATTTAATCACAGGCTTGGATCTTGTCTTTGCACCTCCTCCTTAATTGTCCACTTCCTATACATGGGAACGAGTCCTTATGCACAATCTCATATTTGCTTTCAGACTGTATGGTACCAGAGAGCAGGGATATTTTTCCTTATTATATTTAGACAACCACATGCATAATACTTGGATTCCTAACAAAGATTATTCAATAATATAAGGAAGAAGGGAAAGAAGTAGTAAAAAAAAAGAAAAAAAAGAAAAAGAGGAATTTTGATAGGTGCATAGTTCTAGATACTTTGGAATTTAATTCATTGGAGAAGGCCTTACATATGATGAAAAGTTTAATGGTTTACAATTCTCAAATAAATTATGTGTTGTCTTACTGTTTTCTTTTTATTAAAACCTTTACCCCTCTGAATAGTCTCTCTTTCTGAATTTCTTGCAGCTGATTTTTGAAGCAAGTGTGCCGCTATCTTGGATAGATCTCTGTTCTGAGAAAGTCAAGGGATAGCCAGGATGAGGAATAGGAAATAGAGGGCTTATGTAAGACTGCTCAGACATGCCTTTAATCTTATGGAGGGCAGAGTTTTCAGAGGATGGGAAATAGCTTGTTTCTGAATATATTGTCTTCTAGGTTCCAGAACAGTAGGCAACTGGACAGAGATTCGGAGACTCAAGGTCATGGCCTAAATCATCACTTCAATTAAAAACAAACAAACAAACAAACAGATAATACATGGTTTCTTTGAGGAAAACTAAAATCAAATACCATGTAGCAGAAAGAATGACAGATTTCTGCTTTTTGGGATGGTAGAATAGTTTGTATCAGGTAAATCCTTCATCTGAGAATAATTTTATAAAAACTGGATTAGAAGGCCTGGAAAAGGGGATGTATTGAGCTGAGAAAAAAATTTCTTCACTGCTTTTTCAACTTGGGGGTTTTCCAATGCATAGCATGAGCCATAGAGGGAAAACACAAGCTGACAAAACCTTTCAGAAATAGGATGGGACAGAGAAAAAAAATGGTTAAAGATAATGGCTAACAAGTTTGTCAGAACTCGTGGGGCCAAAAACATGGAAAAGGGAACACTACAAACTTGTGAGATAAACATTCTGTGTGACTTTTGTTCCCAAAGCTTTGCTCTATTCAGTGTTACATAGAAACAAGAGAAAAGAGGAAGAAAATTGTATCCAAGAAGATCAAAAGCTAAGCAGAGCTCTTGGCAGTGTAATAGAGAAAAGGAATCAAACAGTGCAATGCAGAGTCCTTCATGTAAGATGGTCCCTGGAAATATTTTCAGCTTTTATTTTACAAGTGTGAGGTCTTAAGTTAAATCAAACTAGAAATAAGCTCACCCTCAAAAGTCTGAAATTTAGCAGTTTATCATTTCAGTCCCTCAATAAATAAACTTGGTACACTACATCTCAAACTGCTAGTTGGAAGAATATTAAATATTTTCTGGAGGAAGAAACATCATCCCAAGGGCTACACAATTTCTCATACATACTATTCACCATTCAAGTAAAAATATCAGAAATGCCAGGATACAGAAACAAGTGACTAAAAACCAATAAAAAATAACTTGAAGAGAATCATAAGCATTTTAAAATATAAGGTATTTGAAACAGACTTTAAAATAACTACCCTTAAAACTTTCAATAAATCAATGAAAATGTTAGAATTTCCCCAGAGATCTATAATCTATGAGTAACACAGTACAATGAAAAATTAGAAATAAAAATATAATTACTAAAAAAAAGACTTCAGTAGATAGACATATCAGTAGATTAGGCAAAATAAAAACTAAGATTGCTAAAGTAGAAGACAGGTAAGTAGAAAATATTTAGACAAAACACACAGAGAAGCAGAACCTTATGAGACATATCAAGATCTTAACATGTGTAATTGCAAGAGCAAAAGCAGAAAAAGATACAATATTTGAAGAAATACTGGGTGAAATATTGGCATATCAACAGCACAGAATTTACTCAGAAGTAGACCCACACATATGTAATCAATTAGTTTTTGACAAGAAACAACATTAATTTAGTTAAGAAATGGGAACCTTGGATCTTCCAGTCAAAATGGCAAAGTAGGTAAACAATGTGTCCACCTCCTCTCACAACCACATCAAAATTACAACTAAACTGCAGAACTACTATCACTGAGAATCACCTGAAGTCCAGCTGAACAGAATTCCTATAACTAAGGATATACAGAAAAAGCCATGTCAACATTGGTAAGAGGGTAGAGATGCAGAATGAGCTGATCTCACACCCACATGCGTTGGTTAGAAATCAGGAGGAATATCTCAGCTGTGGATGTCTCCCCCTGAGGAGTGAGGGGTCCCAGTCCCACACCAGGCTCCCTGGTCCAATTCCAGTGCTGGGGAGAGAGGTCCCCATAACTTCTGTCTGTGAAAACCAGCCGAGATTGTAGTTGAGTGAGAGAGAGGGCTGCTGGAGTTAAAGGAATTCAACTTAATGGGCCCACACATGGACTTACTCACTGATGGGCTCACTGTCTCTGAGCTCCAGTGCTGGGGCAGAAGCTCAAGAAGCATCAGGGATATACTGGGAGGAACTGAATTGTCTGGCTACAATTCACACAATGGGGGCTGGAGGGGCAGCTTTCTTCTAGACAGAAGTGCTAAAAGAAGCCATAGTTCCTTTGTTGAGCCCTCTCTTCACCCAGCATGCCAATGCAGGCAGCCACATCTGAGTCTCCATCAACCTGACTAACACTGTTCACCCACTCTCTGGGATTCCCTGAGCACCTCCTCCACCCAACTAGTGGACCCACCCAATCAACTTTCAGTGTTTTCCATACAAATTTCCTGTCTTTGCTCATACTTGGGACTTTGTTAAAAATCTCTCAAATGTTCACAAACCCCACATAAGCAGCATCCGGCCTTAAATTGCCCTGTGCCTATGCTAAGCAGCCCCATGCCTGGCACTAGTGACAATCATCTGCAGATCACTTTTTAGTTCATGCCAAGTAGCCCTAAGGAGGGCACAAGCAGCAGCTGATCTTGACCTACACCAAAGCACCTCCCAAAAGGCCCCAGAACCAACACACCCGGTAGCCAGCTTCAGATCACACCACAGCACCACCCAAAAACCTCCACAAATGACACCCAAAGTGCAGACTCTGCAAGCACCAGAGCCCCATGAAAGCAAATGCTACTTCATGGGGTCTGCTTCTGCACAACAGTTCCTCCACTATAGTCATGGCCAGACTTCACAACCAATCAGCCTGAGGGCCAACCCTTCCCACTAATGTGCCAATAGCAATCAAGGCTCAACTACAGCAGAAGGGTACACAAAAGACACAGCTGGAGCACCTGGTTCAGGTGACCATGAAGACTGTACCACTGGGCCCCACAGCACACCTGCTACATATGGCTACTCTACCAAGACCAGGAAACATATCAGTTCTGCCTAACATATAGAAACAAACACAGGAAGTCATCCAAAATGAACAAGGAAACATCTCCCAAATGAAAGAACAGAACAAAACTCCAGAAAAAGAACTAAACAAAATGAGACAAGCAATCTACCAGACACACAGTTCAAAACAGTGGTTATAAAGATGCTCAGTGATCTCATGGAGAATGCTCACAAAGATATAGGAAACATAAAAATGCAGATACAAAACAAAAAAGAACCAGTGGGAAGTGAAGAATATGTTAACTGAAATGAAGACTACATTAGAGGGAATAACAGTAGACTAGAAGAAGGAAAGGACATAATCAGCAATTTAGAAGATAAGGTTGCAGAAAACACCCAAACAAAACAGCAAAAAGAAAAAAAATATCCACAGAAATGAGGATAGTTTAAGGGGCTTCTGGGCCAATGGTAAATATACCAACATTTGCATCATAGGGTTACCAGAAAGAGAAGAAAGAGAGCAAGAAATTGAAAACGTATTTGAAGAAACAATTTTAAAAAGAAGAAAGAAAGAATGATGGAAATCTTCCCTAACCTGGTGAAGGAAATAGACATACAAATCCAGGAAGTGCAGAGAGTCCCAAACAAGATGAATCCAAACAGGCCCACATCAAGACACATTATCATTAAAAGGCCGAAGTTTCAAGAGAGAGAATCTTAAAAACAGCAAGAGAAAAGCAGGTTAGTTCCCTACAAAGGAGCTTCCATAACATTGTCAGAGACATTTCAAAAGGAACTTTGCAGGTCAAAAGGGATTGGCATGAAATATTCAAAGTGATGAAAAGCAAAGACCTACAGCCAAGATTACTCTATCCAGCAAAGCTATCATTTAGAATCGAAGGAGCTTCACAGACAAGAAAAGCTAAATGAGTTCATCAAAACCAAACCAGTATGATAAGAAATGTTAAAGAGACTTCTTCAAGAAGCAGATGAAGGAGGAGAAAGAGGAGGAGGATGAGGAGGAGGAGAACAAGAACAAGAAAGAAAAAATATGAATAATAAAATGGCAATAACTATATACCTATCACCAATTATTTTAAATGTAAATGGATTAAATACTCCAATCAAAATATATAGGGTGGCTGAATGGATAAAAAAATAAGATGCTTACACATGCTGCCTACAAGAAATCCACCTCAGAAGGAAAGACACACAGACTGAAAGTAAAGAGATGAAAAAAATATATTTAATGGAAAACAAAACAAAACAAAAAAAAAAAACCTGGGATAGCAGTACTTCTACCAGACAAAACAAACTTTAAAACAAAGGCTATAACAAGAGACAAAGAAGGACCCAGTAATCCCACTTCTTGGAATTTATCTGAAGAAACCCAAAACACTAATTCAAAAAGACATACAAACATCCATATGTTCACTGCAGGATTATTTACAATAGCCAATAGATGGAAACAACTTTAATGTCCAAAAAAAGATGAATGGATAAAGAAGTGGTATTATACAATGGAATATTAGTCAACCATAATAAAGAGTGAAATCTTGCCACCTACAACATGAATGGACCTAGAGGGTGTTATATTAAGTGAAATATATCAGAGAAAGACAAATACCACATGATTTCACTTATATGTGGAATATAAAAATCTAAACAAACAAAACAGAAACAAATTTAGGAATACAGAGAACATTTTGATGGTTGCTAGATGGGAGGAGGGTTGGGGGAATGGGTGAAAAAGGGGAAAGGATTAAGAAGTACAAATTGGTAGTTACAAAGTAGTCTTGGGGATATAAAGCACAGGGAATATAGTCAATAATATGATAATAACTATGTATAGTGCCAGGTGGATGCTAGACTAGCCAGGAGATCACGTCTTAAATTATATAAATGTCTAACCACTATGTTGTATACTTGAAACTAATACAATATTGTATTGTCAACCGTAATTGAAAAAAATACATATGTATGTATATTATATATATATATATATATATATATATATATATATATATATATATATATATATATATATATGGGAATGGCAACCTTTTCAACAAATGGTGCTGAAATAATTGTACATCCATGTGGAAAAATGAGGTGTGATCCATATCTCACACCATCTATTAAAATTAATTCAAAACAGATTGTAGACCTGAACGTAGAACCTAAAACACTTAAACTTCTAGAAAAAAAAAAAAGAAGAAAATTGTTGTCTTTGAAGTAGCCAAATAATTCTTATATATAACATCAAAATCCAAATTTGTGAAGGAGTGATTTATAAATTCGATTTTGTCAAATCAAGAACCCGCCTCTTTGAAACACATTATTAAGAGTTTGAAAAGAAAAACTACAGACTGGGAGAAAATATTTGCATAGCACATAATCAATAAAGGCCTTATATCCAGATTATGTGAAGAATTCTCAGTATTCAATAATAAGAAAACAAACAACCCAATAAAACTTGCAAAGTGTTTGAACAAACACTTTACCAAAGAAGATATATGGGTCATAAGTAAGCTCATGTAAATATGCTCACTCTCAGCAGTCAACAGAGACATGTTAATTAAGGCCACAATGACATACAAATCTATTAAATTGTCTAGAATTTAAAACACTGACCATATCAGACATTGGAGACGATGTGATGTAAGTAAAACTTATACATTGCTGATGTAAATGTAAAATGGTACAACCACTCTGGAAAACAGTTTGGTAGTTTCTTTAAAACGTTACCAATTCACCTAACGTGATCCAACCATTCCAATCCTAGGTATTTACCTAAGAGAAATTAAATCATACAAAGACTTGTTTTAAAATATTCATATCAGCTTTATAGGAAATAGACAAAATCTGAACACAAATGAAAATTCCAACAAGAAAGGAATGAATAATCAGACTGGAGTATAACCATATAAACCATATAATACATTACTACTCTACAGCAAAACAAATGGACAGGAAGAGGACACAGTGTGTGATTTAATTCATACAAATTAAATTAAAAATGTAAACAAAGCTATGGTAACAGAAAGCAGATCAGTGATTGCCTAGAGATGAGGAGTTAAGGAGAAGGGCAGGAGGGAAAGATTACAAAGGGGCTCAAGGAAAATTTTTGGAGTGGTGGCTGTTTCATTATCTTGATGGCAATGATGTTTTTGAAGGTGTGTGTATAAGTTTGTCTTGACTTATGGAATTGCACGGTTTAAGCTTGGGTAATTTTATATAGCAATTATACTTCAATAAAACTGTTTGTTCTTTTGTAAAAAAGAAAAACAATGGTGGCAAATATATATAGATTTATTAGCAGGATTACAGGCCGAGAATATTTTTGTACCAAGTAAATTCAGGTGACTAAATAAATGCCTCTGCATGAGCATGAATTGAAGTATCAGTTTTATGATATTGATACAAAGGAACAGAGACCATAGCAAATATATTTTTTTCTCATTTAGCTTTCAGCAAAATTTGGACTCAGAATAAAGGAAGGTTGGGGGGGAAATGAACATTTATTTCTAATCTCATCTTGCCTCATTTCTATTATCCAGCCACCATATTGATTCACAGATCTCATTTGCCAAGTTTAATCATGCAATGAATGTGAGAAAGTACTCAAGGGATATAGTTTTTATCTTAACTTCAACATCATCCATGCATTAGGTTAACTTAATATAAATAAGAAAAATCTAGCTGGTTGATTTGATAATAACACTGGATAAATTTAGGAAGTGTTTTGAACAAACCACAATCAAATCACTGTTTGACTGCACAGATTTCCCTTGCACAATTTGCAAATGCACAAATAAAATGTCAGTCACAACTTTTAACTAACTGGATTAGTAAAACACCAAATTGGAGGCATTTTGGTCTGAGCACACTAATTGTCAAATGACTGCTGCTCCCTTATGAATATCAAACTGTAGCCTAATTCTACTAGGAGAAATTCCCAGCACTCCATGGGGTGACCTGCTATAATCAATGTCATTTCTAACATTGGATAGACTCAGTCTATTGGAAAAATCCATGGCTCCTAGTGAACACTGTTCATCACTCTTCTATTCTTCTGGCCCCTGAAAACCTCAACAAAAATCTCTATTTGTGTAATAGAAATTAGTAGGGAAACATTTTTTGGAGGGAAGGGTTATCTAGATTTATGATAGCATGGCCACTCCTAAAGATGAAGAATGCTTACAAAATCTCAGGATACAGAAGGTAACTGAGTGTATTTATTTTTGTACTATGTGTTTCATATTAATAAAGAAGCAGGAATACAAGCCACAGAAAAGAAAGACCCTCCTTGAACCAGGCGTCAGACCTGAAAAGAAACCTGAAAGCCAAACCTGTTTCTGGCCCCTTTCCAGTCATGGACCTTTCAGAGTTCTCTCATCCTAAACTGTGGAGTATATGCAGCTCTTTTCTAGAGAGGAAACTAATCATTTCCCTTTATTTATTTATTTATTTTGAAATGCCTTAAGGGAACTGAACACACATGCAAATGGTTAAACTTGTACTGAGACTAAACTACCATTTCCATAGTTTATTAAGCATGATAATATCACCCATATTTTATTTTTAATTCATTTGAAGAGAGATTTTTTATCCTCCTCACCACCACATGCACATTTTCTCTTTATAGTACATTGATATTACTATTATCTCTTTCTTAAGAGAATAAAATAGAATATATGTATATATAGTATATATATATATATATATATATATATATATACACATATATATATCATAGCAAAGTTAGAGACTTAAAAATTGCAGAGATAATGAAATAATTATAAGAACAATTCCTTTCAACTGGGATTTCTCCCATTTCCTTTTCTGTCTCTTACAGAATAGAAGGCTTGTGCAAGTGAATTCAAGCATGCTAAACATGAAAATCTTAAATAAAGCATCAAACCAACTCTTGAAATCCCACATGAAGCTTGTTTAAAGCTGATATTTCAGTATGATACTCATGAACTGACTCAAACACATACAAACAGCCCGTCAAACAAGACGAAGCTGGTAGCTTCTGCCCCACAGTGCATGGAATCACCTTGGAAGATAGCCCCAAGCTATGCAACACCTTTCTACCTTAGAAACGATGCCCATCTTTGAATGAGATTTGTTAGTAAGTTTATCAGGCACCGATGTGAATTTAGCTTTCTGAAATATCAAGCCATTTTATTTGCTTGCTTATGTTTTGTTTTTGTTTCGGTTTCCCTTGCGTTGAGCTAGAAGGCAAATGTTCACCATTTTTTGTATAGTATGCTGTTCTAGACTCTGAAGATTATGTTTACGTTGATCAATTTTTCCAAATGAAATCATCAAAGCAGCACTCCCTGATGCTCAACAATCCCAGGATATCAACCTCTGTATTTCTTCTTTTCCCCAGGGTGGAAAGTACCTATAGAAGGTCACGATGAGCACAGTCACTGCGTGACAGTGCCTACAGGAAGTTTATATTTTCAGACTTGGAATAATTGTTTTTTGTTTTTCAGGTTCTCTTGGTACTGAAGATCATTCTTTGCCATCTGCTCAAGACACTCAGAAGTTATACAATGTTGAAAATCTAGATTCCTGTGGAAGAAACTTATGGAGGAGGAAGATGAGGAACCATTCAACAACTTAGGACTTGGTGGTTTAGCTGAGTATCAGATGGCATCTTTCTTATTGGTCCACAGAGAAAGAAACCCTTCTCTGTCCCTGGACCATTGGTTCTGATGCTCCCTAGCTCAGCTGTGCAGCTACAGCAGATCCTATGGGACACCAGGTTTTTTCCACTCAGGGAATTTGGAAATAGAAAGTAGAGCTCACAGAGGAAATGTCTTTAAGAATATTGCAACCCAGGGATGTTGTACTTTACTGAAAACCCTGGGACAGTGTGTCAGCAAACTGAGACAGAGAAGGCTTTACATTATACGCTATAAATGTTTCACTAAAATAGAGGTTCCAACCCTCCAATATCTACCATGGAGGTCATACACTCCTTCTAACCCAGTGAAGTTTGATTTCTAGAACTAAGAAATAAGATACTTCTCTTAAGTCAGCATCTAGTAGCATAAAATGCTCTGGGTTCTAAAGTCACAGATAAGTAAGCTGTACTATGCTTATGCTATATTCTATCTCTGATGTTGCTAAATCAATCTCTCAGAGTCTTTTTTTTCTCCTCTGCAACATTGGTAGAGCAATGACCTGAAAGGTATTTATGAGGAGAAAATTAACTGTAGATAAAAAGTCCCTTCTGAGGAAGTAAAATTGTCATTATATGCAGATGACATGATACTATATATAGAGAACCCTAAAGACTACATCAAAAAAACTATTAGACCTGATACATGAATTTAGCAAAGTAGCAGGATACAAAATTAATATTCAGAAATCAGTTGCATTTGTATATACCAGTAATAAAATATCAGAAGGAGAAATTAAGAAAACAACCCCATTTACAATTGCTTCAAAGACTATAAAATACCTAGGAACAAATTTCACCAAAGAAGTAAAAGAGCTGTACTCAGAAAATTATAAGATACTGAAGAGAGAAATAAAAGACGATACATATAGATGGAAACACAAACCATGTTCATGGATAGGAAGAACTAAGATCATTAAAATGTCCATACTGCCTAAGGCAATATACAGATTCAACGCAATTCCTATCAACTACCAAGGACATTTTTCGCAGAAATAGAACATATAATCCTAAAATTTATATGGAACCATAAAAGACCCCGGTTGGCCTCGGCAATCTTGAGAAATAAGAACAAAGTGGGAGGTATAACGATACCTGACATCAAATTATACTACAAGGCAACAGTAATCAAAACAGCATGGTACTGGCATAAAAACAGACACATAGATCAATAGAACAGAATAAAGAACCCAGAAATAAATCAATGCCTATATGGTCATAGAATCTATGACAATGGAAGCAAGAATTTATGGTGGGGTAAAGACAGTTTATCCAATATATGGTGCTGGGAAATCTGGACAGACACATGTAAAACAATGAAGCTGGACCACCCCCTTACACCATATACAAAAATAAATTCAAAATGGCTTAAAGACTTAAATGTAAGACATGAAACCATAAAATTCCTAGAAGAAAATACAGGAAGAAACTTTACGGAGTAAGATTTTTACTGATATATCCCCTTGGGCAAGGGAATTAAGAGAAAAAATAAACACGTGGGATTACACCAAACTAAAAAGTTTTTTCACAGCAAAGGAAACCACCAATAAAACAAAAAGGGATCCTACTGAATGGGAGAAGATATTTGCCAATGATATAGCCAATAAGGGGTTAATATTCAAAATTTATAAGACACTTACTCAACTCAACTCCAAAAAAACAGACAATCCAATTAAAAAAGGGGCAGAGGACATGAAGAGACATTTTTCTAAAGAGGACATACAGATATCAAACAGACATATGAAAAAAAAATGCTCAACCTCACTAATCATTAGAGAAATGCAAATAAAAACCACAATGAGATACCACCTCACCCCAGTCAAAATGGCTATCATCAATAAATCAACAAACAACAAGTGCTGGAGAGGATGTGGAGAAAACGGAACCCTTGTGCACTGTTGGTGAGATTGCAGATTGGTGCAGCCACTGTGGAAAACAGTATGGAGGTATCTCAAAAATCTGAAACTGGAACTACCTTATGACCCAGCAATTCCACTCCTAGGTATCTATCCGGAGAAATCCAAAACTCTAATTCGAAAAAATGTATACACCCCTATGTTTATGGCAGCACTATACACAATAGGCAAGACATGGAAACAACTGAAATGCCCATCGGTAGATGACTGGATTAAGAAACTGTGGTACATTTATACAATGGAGTATTACGCAGTCATAAAGAAGAATGAAATCTTACCATTTGCAACAATATGGATGGACTTAGAGAACATTATGCTAAGTGAAATAAGTCAGACAGAGAAAGACAAATATCATATGATCTCACTTATATGTGGAACCTAAAGAAAAGAATAAATGAATGAACTAATCAGAAACAGTCTCAGAGACATAGAGGAAAAACTGAGGGTTGCTAGATGGGAGGGGCGGTGGGGATAAGGGGGAAAGTGAGGGAATTAGAAAGCACAATCGGTAACCACAAGATTGCCACGGGGTTACGAAAGTCAATTTGGGGAATGTAATCAATAATGTTGTAAAGATTTTGTAGGGTATCTGATGGACACTTGTCTCATTAGGGAGACCACCTCAGGGATGATGTAGATGCCTGATCACTGCACTGTACACCTGAAGCTGAAGCTGAACAATAATGAATGTCAACTATAATATATATATATATATATATATATATATATATATATATATACACACACACACACATATATGTATATATATATGTATACACACATATATGTATGTATATGTATACATATATGTATACATATACATACATACATATGTGTATGTATATCTATACATAATATGTATATATATATATATATATATATATATATATATATATACATATATATTTACTAGAAGTGGAGTACAGCATTAGGAATAGAGACAGTGGAAATGTAATGGCTGTATGCAATGTCAGAGGGGTAGTAGATTGGGGGAGAGGGCTTATCACTGTGTGAGGGATATTAATGATAAATGTCTAACTATTACATTGTTTTGTACACCTGAAACTAATTAAAAAAAGTCCCTTCTATAGTGTCTGTCATTTATTTTAGGTGTTCAATAAATGCTAACTCCACCTTCTTGAACAAGTCACTTTTTCTGTCATTTACTTTTTAAAATTAAGGATTTTGATTTAATTATAACTTGTAGGCTTTCTGAATCTAAAATCAAGCAAGAATATAATTCCTTTGTCATCATTCGCATTCCCAGAATGCCATGTTCTTTGAGGAATGTCTAACTATAGTAGAGGTCTGAAGTTAGGACACTCTCCCAAGGAGAGATTAAACACTACGTTGATTACGGCAGCTGGGAAGCTGTATTATTGTTCTTCCAAGGGGGAGAGATTTATGGTTCTACTTAATGAATGCTAATAGTTTTCTTATCAGTGGGTAGCAATACAAATATTTTTGTGTATGGTAAGGTTAAAGTAAAACTTCAGAGCAGATTTACAAAACTTGAAAGCTGGTGATTAGTTCTTGACAAGCCTGGCTAATAACAGGAGCTCCTGGAAGGCTACGTAGGTCTAGCTTAGCCAGAAAGCATTATTCTTCAGTGTTTTACGATTTTGCATCTGTCCTCTGAGAACTGGGCTGTCACATAAATGCATGCAGCATTTGTGCTTTTCTTAAACCTCAAGGCAGTTGTACTCTAACCAACGTAATCTGGTTGCTAAGTAAAGAAAAGCCAAAAGTCTTCTCTAATCAGTTGCCAAAAAACAAAAAAACATGTTCACAGACCCTAAGTTTGCTTTGCAAATAGATTCAAATTAAATTAATATTTATTGGGCACCTATTATTTATGAAAAATGCTGTTAAACTATTTCAAATATATATGCAATTTAATCCTTACAGTATCCCTTTAAGGTTTGGCTTCTAAGGAAACTAGAACTTTGAGAGGGTGTATGAGTTATTCAAGGTCATGTTTTCAAACTTATATCTAACTCCAAGTGCAATGCACTCAGTGCAGTCTGTTCACAATGCATTTCAAGGGCAGTTGGTCTGCTCCTTCAAGCCATACATGAGTGGGACATGATAAAATGAGGTTATGGAGCTCAGATTTACACATTTTCTAGTGGTGATAGTTTCTAAGAGCCCATATTCTTCAGGTTTCTAAAAGTGAAGAGTGCATGTCTCAAAATGAGTGTTTTGTATTGATAAACAATAGTCGTATCAATCAATTTTCACGAATTAGTACTGAAATAGTTTTTAAATAATGTTCTCTAACATGTAGTTATAATAATAGCAGATAAACAAAATAATTACTTCTAATAATTAGCCTCAATCTTGTTAAGTCTCTCTGATGCCTCCTGCAAAGGTTGAGTCAAGCCAATAAAAGTTAGATGTTTCGTGTCACAAAGCCCATTTCTCTAAAAATCACTCTGAGTCTAATTCACTCCAAGTTTTACAGCTCTTTCCTCTTTTCTTTCAAGAAAGAGGTTAATAGAAGAGATTAATAGAAGACTATATATATATATATATATATATATATATATATATATCCATGCTAATATATGTATAATATATATACGCCAAAAAATATATACTTGTATTCATCTTTTGTTATTGGTATATACTGAGTATTACAATTTTAATACAGTTTTTTCCTTTGTTAAAATGTATATACTTTTTTGGCACCATATATAATAATATATATAATGTATACTATTGTATATCTTATATGAAATATATCATATATTATATAATTTATGTTATATAATATATTACATATATAATATATATTATGTACATATTAGCATGGAGAATCTTAACTTTGGTTTCAAAGGTATTTCTCCCTCTAGAAATGATGTAGCTTGGAGGAAGTTACTCAGTTTCTCTGAACGTGGAGACTTTGTGTTTATAATTAGAATGATGACATCTACTTCCTAAGACTGTATTCTGGAAGAATAATGGTCAGATTTCAATATGGGCTGAACAACCTCTGCCAACACCACACAATTAATGATTATTCTTTTCTTGTGAAGGGACACATGAAATTAACAAATCGTGACTGATTTGTATTATATTAAAGTGAGTCACACCGAGAACTGTGTGCAGCTTTCCCAGCAGATAAATTCCACACCTTGCAACAAATGGAACATGCAGTCCCTGCTTAGTACTAAATGTTGTTACTTGGTAATCAAGGGGTCTTCTGACTGACTTCCCTGAGATGAAGTAATAGAACTCATTAGGAAGCCTCAAGGCTGCCAATCATTTCTGTATCCAAGCTGATAATAACAGAGGTCAGAATATTGAGGTATTGTCCTCTCTGGACAAAGCCCTGGGTCTGCACCTCTTCTCCCCTCCCCCCCAAAAAAGTGGGTGGTCTGGAACTGCTTGGATGTTTGAAAAAAGCGTACATCACAAGCCAAATCACTGAGATCAATGTGGATGAAATCTAAATATTATTTATCCCTATTTTGTGTAGATAACAAAGGACCCCAAGAAAAATGCTTTCACTTGTCTCAATTCTTAGAGTCCTGAAATGTCTGCCTTATTGCTTATTTTAAAACAACAAAAATACGAGGGTCGTCCTGATTCATGGCATAAACTGAAAACAGAAGACATGAGCAAAGCTCCTAGCTCAGTGAAGACCCCTAATTAGAAATTAAGGGACAGGGAGCTGTTTTCCACTTTTTGGGTGTTACTAAGATGGGAGTGAGTGGACACTTCTCCGCACAGCCAGGTACCATGTAGGCAACCAGCCCTTCTAGGTAGTCAAAAGGAGCTCTC
This sequence comes from Rhinolophus sinicus, assembly GCF_036562045.2. NCBI lineage: Eukaryota > Metazoa > Chordata > Mammalia > Chiroptera > Rhinolophidae > Rhinolophus > Rhinolophus sinicus. Next base: position 11,965,606 of record NC_133765.1, read on the forward strand.
GATGTGCCGGCCTCAGCAGGAAGGGGGTTAGTTTGCTCTGACCTGGCCTAGAGGAGACATTACAAATGGTGACATGATCTGGATGGATTAAAGAGCTGGCCTTTGTGAGGTCAAGACCTGTTGAAACTGCATTTATCCATGTGACTACGAGCGGTCTCTGCTATGAACTCAGTGACCTCTAGCTCAAAGGAGCATCCAACAGCACTGTCATTATCTCAGAGGGCAACACGGGCCTGAAAGGATCTGACAGGACTACTTGACTTACCTAACTCATTTTTCTCTCTCTCTATTCTTTCTAGCACTTCCAAACATAGAGATGTGTGGCTTTTCATGACCACATGCAAAGATCATCAATGTCCATTTATGCATTAGAACACACATCCACAGACAAAACCTTGCCAGTAGTCGTTATTGCTGCCTCCAACGGACTTTGCCACTTTAAATACGTAGCTCCCTCAATTTCTCTGCTGTTGTTAGAGTTTGGTTATACTCATAAAACTGGTAATATAGTCTGCCCTGTGAACCAATAGATTTAGGAAAAATAGGAAACTTTTGCTGGCATATGTCAGAGTGAAGGTATCAACTAAATCAATTACAAAAAGTTTGTGTTTTGAAATACTCCCAGTGTACTTAAAGGATTTGAAGTTGTCATGTCTTGAACTAACTTCACTCCCAATCTTTTCTCTCTTAATTAACCAGCCACGGTGTTATTCTTGCAGGTGGAATCATTTTGGAAGTGGAAGAAAATTTTTCGTGTATGTGTCAAAGTTTGTCAAATATCTCAACGTCTCTGGGAATCAGGATGGCAGACATACATTAAATTCAAGACAAATATAGAAACTTGACAATAATGCCTCTTAAGGTGCAAGTCTTTCACCTTCATAATCTGCAAAAACTCAAATTTTGGAAGCCTGAATGACTGAGGTCATGACAATGAAAACACACTTTTCTTGCTGCAAGAGGAATTTCAGCTTCCCCGTCATTTTCCTCCTGTCCTTATCATCCCCCCTTCTCTGGCCCAACTTAAACCTCAAGAAAACAAACCAGGGTCAGCACAATATGCTTGGGGTTAGATTGCCCAATTTGCTGAAGCCTCTGCTGTTGAAATTATGTCCTAATTAGAATCTCCACCCCCGATTCGCCATCTCATTGTCAAGGTGCTTCCCGGCTCTGTCCTGCAGCACTCACAGAACCCCTTTGAAGAGGGCAGCATCTGGAGGCTGCTGAGAGCAGATAAACACTGGTTGTTTCACACAGGCTGGGTGGGGGAGCGGGTGTAAACCTCTTTGCTCTGTACAAAGGCAGCCTGGTAATAACAAATTGCCTTGTCAACCACAAGAGATACTTAGTTATTAATGGAAATAATAACAGATTATATCAGCCTCACACATTATAATCAAAAGGAAGATCAAAGGGAACTAATATTACAAGCAGTTACCAGTGAAGACATGCTAATGAGATAAAAACCACTTTCATCTCCCCCTTCCTAAATGCACCAGGGGAATAATAAATAATGTCATTTAAACTTGGACAATATTTTTAACACCCAAAGTCCAACCACTACCAGTGTGGCTTTTGCCTAGTAGAAAAAAATTGTTTTCAGTTTTAAAAAATGCTTATTTGCATTCTGCTAGAGTACCTGATTGTGGACTAACTGATTTCAGCTGGTTCAGGTTAAATTCCCATTGCCTTTGGTGTGACTAAACATTTGAGCACAAAGCCATTTCAATTTTTTAATAATTGAGACAGATACAGAGCTTGATGAACCCTTCCCTGACTTATTAAGGAGAATATTGCTATCAAGTTAGTGAATTTGATATCAAATTATTATCATTCCACAATAAGCACACATTATTTGGGTAAAAATTTATATGCCTCACCAAAGATATTTAATAATCCTGACATTCTTTATAAAAAAAAATATGAGAGTAAGTATGCTTGACATAGGTGGAAAATAGCTGGCTAAGAATTCATTCAGTCATAAAATCTCAAAGTGGGAATCATACACTGACCTTATTTTCCATTAAATAAAGAAACTGAAGCCCAGAGAGGTTGTGGGGACAGAGCCCCAGAGAGTAGTTTACAGGCTCTCGCCCTCACGTGGGGGGGTGCTGGCTCGGGTGGTGAATGGTCGTCGGCTGTGGCTGATTGGCCGTCGGCTGTGGCCAGTTGGCCGATTGGCCGCTGGTATAACTGCTGCGGCTACGAAGGATTGCCGAGCAGAGCTGAAGAGAGCGGAAGAGGAGAGCCGAGAGAGAGGAACAGAGTCGAGAGAGTGGAGGAGAGTCGTTGGTCGGTCGGTTGGTGGAAAGGCTGACAGCAGGTCACGCGTCCGGTGGGCCCAGCCTCCAGTGAGACCATTGTGGTATGACTCCCCTGTCTATGGCTCCGTGGGTGTTCCTTTTCGGCCTCACCATATCCTGCGTTCTTGTGTGGGGAGCGGGAGCAGAGACCCCGCAGGCCGCCCCGCCTGAAAGATGGCGCATGACAAATGGCGCAGCGAGCAGGGTCTCCCGCACGACAGAGGTCAAAGTCAGAAGCCATGGATTTCAGCCCCTAGCTGCATCATTTTTTATTTTATGAATTTGGAAGTACAATAAATACATTTAATCTTGAAAACCTTTAATTGTTAAATTTAGGGATAATCATTTTTTATGTCTTTCTTCATTAGAGTACCTGTATAAAGACAGATGAAGCTCTCCCCTTGTGAACTGTAAAACATGCTGTGTAAATATGAAGTGATGATGCAATATTGTACACCAGTCATAATAATAACCGTGTTTCAAAAGGAGTTTATTTTTACTTTCTATCAAAAGAGGGGTACAGAAGAACTGCAGGAGAAAACAAATATTTCTGGAAGACGGAAAAGCGAAAAGCCTCAATGAGGGACAAAATCAGAGTGAAGGGCAGGAATTTGAGTAGAAAATAAAAACAGATGGCTGCAGAGGAGAAAGTTATTCTTCCAGGCAGAGTTCCAGTGATGCTCCAAGGTCTATACTGGCAGGTGTGGGGGAGCATGACTGTGGGCTCTGGGTCAGAAAAAGATTAATTATAAAGATTCCACTCTATGAAATATTTGGGCCACATTTCCCATCTTCTCTCCTCCTTCCCTTTCAATTTCTGTCCATACAATGAAACAAACAATGATCTCCTCCACAGAACAAAGTAGACATATTACAGGGATGTGGAAACCTGTTTGAAAATCAAATACAGAACAATTTGAGCATGAACATAAATAATTATGGAAAAGATTATAATATAGTGAATAAAATAGGAATTCATGAGCCTGTAATGATAAAAAAAAAAAATAAGTAAATAGTGGAGAAAGGAAAAGTCTACCGTGCAGTAAAATATCAAATAATATTAACTGATAAATAAAAATGTTTACCAATTAACGTTAAAGTAAATAAAACCTTGCAGACATCATTTTAGATATGTGATAAAACTTAATATCACCAGTAATGAGACAGATGTCCCTGGGTCTCTTAGAGTGTGGTGTGCTTAGAAGAACCAGCCTCCCTATGGTGGCATTCCTACAAAAGTTACATAACCTGAACTTGATCATGAAGAACATAACACAAACCTAAACTGAGAGGTATTCTGCAAACAATTGCTCTGTACTATTTTAAAAAGCTGAGGTAATAGAAGAAAACCAAATGATGAGACGTATTTTCCATATTGAAGATTATCGGAGAAATTTGACAACTAAACACTACACAGGATTTTGGATAGAATCATCAATCTATAGAGGGTCGTTTGAGGACAAACAGCACAGTTTGAATGGGTCTTTGAATTAGAAGGTAGCATTACCTCAATTTTGATTTCTGACCTTGATGATTATACTGCAGCTTTCCAGGAGTGTATCCTTGTTTTATGGAAAGGCACACTGAAGTACTGAGGGGTAATGAAATGTATAGTGTTATACTGCAACTGACTCCCAAATAGTCAGGAATAAAAAAGTAACAATATGCAAAAATAAACAGAGTAATAATATAAATGTGACAGTATGTTAACATTGGTTTATCTACCCTGTTTCACGGAAAATAAGACCTAGCTACACAATCAGCTCTAATGCGTCTTTTGGAGCAAAAATTAATACAAGACCAGGTCTTATATTATATTATATTGCATAAGACCCGGTCTTATAGTAAAATAAGACCGTGTCTTATATTAATTTTTGCTCTGAAAGACACACTAGAGCTGATTGTTCAGCTAGGTCTTATTTTTGGGGGAACATGGTAGGTATTAAGGGCTAAATTGTCCCTCCAAAATTCATATGTTGAAGCCCTAATACCCAGTAGCTCAGAATGTAGCTGTATTTGGAGACAGGGCCTTTAAAAAGGTAATTAGGCTGAAATGAAGTCATAATATGAGTGGTACCTATTTCTGTCTGACTGGTGTCTTTATAAGAATAAGAAATTTGAATACATAAATACACCAGAGAGGTATGTGGGTAGAGGAAAGACCATGTGAGGGTGCTGTGAGAAGGTGGTCATCTGTAAGCCAGAGAGAGGCCTCAGAAGAAACCAAATCTATTTACTCCTTGATCTTGTTCTTCTAGCTTCCAAAATTGTGAGAAAATAAATATGTGTTGTTTAAGCCACCCAGTCTGTGGTATTCTGTTATGGCAGCCCTAGGAAACTAATACCATATGAGGTCTGACAATTATGTTAGCGAACTTGTAGTGACGATGTTGTTAACCTTTTTTGCTATCAGAGGGATTATTCATTATGAATTTGTACCAAGTGGACAAACAATTAACCAAGTTTACAATTTGAAAGTGCTGAAAAGTCTGCATGAAAAAGTTAGATGACCTGAACTTTTCACCAATGATTCATGGCCCTTGCATCACGACAATGCACCAGCTCACATGACACTGTCTGTGAGGAAGTTTTTAGCCAGTAAACAAATAACTATTGGAACACCCTCCCTACTCACCTGATCTGGCCCCCAATGATTTCTTTCTTTATCCAAAGATAAAGGAAATATTGAAAGGAAGACATTTTGGTGACCTTCAGGACATCAGGGGTAATACAATAACAGCTCTGATGGCCATTCCAGAAAAAGAGTCCCAAAATTGCTTTGAAAGGTTGGACTAGGCGCAGGCATTGGTGCATAGCTTCCCAAGCGGAGTACTTGGAAGGTGACCATAGTGATATTCAGCAGTGAGGTATGTAGCACTTTTTCTAGGACTAGTTTGAGAACTTAATTGTCCAACATCGTACATCTGTGTAGAATACATAGGCAATTTTTGTGTCATTTGGTAACTGTTATAAGAGTTGGAAATTATTTTTTTAATTTCAAAATAAAAAGCTGAAAATTAAAGAAAAAACATATAGCTATATATTCTAACATAGAAACAAAAAATAATCAATAAGTATTATTAAATTTTATAAAAGCAAGTCACAGAAACAATATGATCCAATTTTATGTAGTATATAAAAATGTAATATAGTTACACACACATACATTGGGGGTGCCAAATAAATGTATACAAGTGGACACTTTGGTCAATGTTGCTCAAGCAATAATTCGCCATAATCAGAAGTGTCTGGATGCTGATGGTAACCACTTTGAGCACCTCTTATAATTGCAGAAGTCAAACGTTGTATTCATCTGTTTTTATAGACATATATTGAGTATTACAATTTTAGTACAGTTTTCCTTTCTTAAAATGTGTATATTTTTTTGGCACCCTACATATATATAGATTTAAGTATCTGTCTAAAAATATCTAAATAGACCCATAATATACTGTAAAACAATTATTACTTCTATGAAACGGACTTGATAAGTGTGAGAAAAGTAGACATTTATTTTATACCTTATATGTTGTATACTTTATATGGTTTTATAATTTTCAAACTTTTAACAAATAGGATGTATGTAACTTAAAAATAATATTGATAATAATATATTTAAAAGAGAAATAGAGATTAGCAATCCAGAATAAATACCTCCTTATATTGGTATTTGAGGTAAAGGTGGGGCACAAACAGCCTACCTTCTCTCTGTGCACACACTCTAACATGCCAGTCAACATGGCCTGCCACATTTATGAAGCAGTAGAGCATATAGCATCATCTATATTTTGCATATTATATATTATGCTATATATTATATATAGATATGCAATTATTATATATTATATTAGTATAAATTTTATATGTGATAATTATTAAATTTAGAGATATTTTCAAAAGTAGATTGTAGCCATAAAACAAGAACAGACTACTATGACAAAGAGACAGTGGAGAAAAATAACACAGTTTTGAAAATATGAAACATGGTTTCTTAAATTCCAAACAGAAATGTTATCAGAGGGTCTGGAAGTTAAAGTAAAGTTCCCAAGAGCAGAGCTAAAAGAAGACCGGAAAGAAAAGAAATCATGGTCAATATGAAATAAGGTTTAAGAGACATAGAGGGGTCAGTGCAGGATTTTCCAAAAGTTTGCCTGTGTCTATGAGTTTTTGTTTCTTCATTTGTTTGTCTTGTTCCTTTGCTGTTTTCAGTTTTATATACCACATATCAGTGAAATCATATGGTTCTCTACTTTTTCTGTCTGACTTACTTTGCTTAGCATTATAATCTCAAGATCTATCCATGTTGTCACAAATGGTACTATTTCATATTTTTTTTTATGGCAGAATAGTATTCCATACTGTATATATACCACAACTTCTTTATCCATTCATTTGTCAAAGGACACTTTGGTTGTTTCTATGTCCTTATGGATATGTCTTTATGGATAACTGTTTTTGGACTTTTGTGGTTGATACCCAGGAGAGGGATTGCTGGGTCATATGGTAATTCTATTCTTAATTTTTTGAGGAACCTCCACACTGCCTTCCATAACGGCTGCACAAATCTGCATTCCCACCAGCAGTGTCTGAGGGTTCCTTTTTCTTCACAGTTTCTCTAACACTTGCTACTATTTCTCTTGTTGATGATAGCCATTCTAACTGGGGTGAGGTGATAACTCATTGTGGTTTTTATTTGCATTTCTCTGGTGATTAGTGATGTTGAGCATTTTTTCATATGTCTATTTGCCATTTGTATGTCCTCTTTGGAGAAATGTCTCTTCAGGTCCTCTGCCCATTTTTTTTTTTAATTAAATTTATTGGGGTGACAATTGTTAGTAAAGTCACATAGGTTTCAGTTGTACAATTTTGTGATACATTATCTATATCTCACATTGTGTGTTCACCACCCAGAGTCAGTTCTCTTTCCATCACCATATATTAGACCCTGTTTATCCTCTTCTAGAGCCCCTCTCCCCCCTTACCCTGTGGTAACCCCTAAGTTATTGTCTATGTCTATGAGGTTTTGTTTCTTCGTTTGTTTGTCTTGTTCTTTTGTTGTTTTCAGTTTTATATATCACATATCAGTGAAACTGAATGGTTCTCTACTTTTTCTGTCTGACTTATTTTGCTTAGCATTACAATCTCAAGTTCCTTCCATGTTGTCACAAATGGTACTATTTCATCTTTTCTTACCTCCAAATAGTATTCCATTGTGTATATGTACCACAACTTCTTTATTCATTCATCTATCGAAGGACATTTTAGCTGTTTCTATGTCTTGGCCACCGTAAATAAAGCTGCAATGAACATTGGAGCACACGTCTTTATGGGTAAATGTTTTCTGATTTTTTTGGGTAGATAACCAGGAGCGGGATTTCTGGGTCATATGGTAATTCTATTCTTAATTTTTTGAGGACCCTCCACACTGCCTTCCATAGCGGCTGCGCCAATCTGCATTCCCACCAACAGGGCATGAGGGTTCTTTTTCTCCACAGCCTCTCCAACACTTGTTACTATTTGTCTTATTGATGATAGCCATTCTGACTAGGGTGAGGTGATATCTCATTGCGTTTTTTATTTGCATTTCTCTGATGATTAGTGATGTTGAATATTTTTTCATATGTCTATTTACCATTTGTATGTCCTCTTTGGAGAAATGTCTCTTCAGGTTCTCGGCCCATTTTTCAGTTGGGTTCTTTGTTTTTTTGTTGTTGAGCTGTATGAGTTCCTTGTATATTTTGGATATTAGCCCCATATCGGAGGCCTTGTTTGCAAAAATCTTCTCCTATTCAGTTGGTGGCCTCTTTATTTTGTCGATGGTTTCTTTTGCTGTGCAGAAGCATTTTAGTTTGATATAGTCCCATTCATTTATTTCAGCTTTTACTTCCCTTGCCTTTGGGGTCAAATTCATAAAATGATTGTCATGCGGGACGGCTTGTGGGGTGTCTGGTCCCACTCCCCACATAAGAACGCAGGATATGGTGAGGCCAAAAAGGAACACCCACGGAGCCATAGGTAGGGGAGTCATACCACTATGGTCTCACTGGAGGCTGGGTTCACACGACGTGCGACCTGCTGTCCGCTTTGCTGCCAACCGACCGACTCTCCTCGAGTCTCCTCCACTCTCCTCCATAGCCGCGGCAGTTGTATTAGTGGCTAATGGCTCAATGGTTACAGCTGATGGTCAACTAGTCACAGCTGACGGCTACCTACTACCCGAGCCAGCACCTTTCCACATGAGGCCAAGACCCTGGAAACTGCTCTCTGGGGCTCTGTCCCTACAATATCTTTGAACTCAAGGTCCATAAGTTTAGTACCTGTCATGCGGGGTGTCATGCGGGGTGTCATGCAGGGTGTCATGCGGGGTGTCATGCGGGGTGTCATGCGGGGTGTCGTGCGGGAGATTGTCGTGCTGGAGACCCTGCTCGCTGCGCCATTTGTCATGCGGGAGACCCTGCTCGCTGCGCCATTTGTCGTGCAGGGAGGCCTGCAGGGCATCCAGAGAGGTCTCTGCTCCCCCTCCCCATACAAGAACGCAGGATATGGTGAGGCCAAAAAGGAACACCCACGGAGCCATAGTTAGGGGAGTCATACCACTATATTCTCTCTGGCGGCTCTATACTCTCAATGGAGGCTGGATCCATACTGTCCGCAAACCGCCATCCACACTTGCCAGCCCAGCCACCATCTTCTTGCTAGCCCCCATTCTTTCTCTCTCTGCTAGCATAGCCACAGCAGTTATATTAGTGGCCAATGGCTCACTGGTTACAGCTGACGGCCAACTAGCCACAGCTGACGGCCATGCAATCACAGTTGATGGCCATTTACTACCTGAGCCAGGCACCTGTCTATGTGAGGCCGAGAGCCTGGAAACTGCTTTTTGGGGTTCTGTCCCCACACTCCACCCCTACAGGCTCTCGCCTCACAATCTACACGACAAGCGTCTTCCGCGAGGGGCCCTGTGCGAGGAGCCTGGGGGTGAATGCAATATCCTGGACATAGCCAGGCTCTCTGGGCACAGTCAGGGTTTCTCAGGGCACCACCAGTACTTCTGGGCACAGCCAGACTTCCTGGACTTCTTAGGGTACCACTAGTTTCCCCGGGCACAGCTAGGATTTCTCAGGGCACTGCCACTCTCTGTGGGCACAACCACACTTCCTGGACACAGCCAGGGCTCTCAGGGCACTGCCACTCTCTGTGGGCACAGCCACACTTCCTGGACTCAGCCAGGGCTCTCAGGGCACTGCCACTCTCTGTGGGCACAGCCACACTTCCTGGACTCAGCCAGGGCTTTCAGGGCACTGCCACCGGCAGCTGCTCCTCCTGGTCTTCCTCAGACTGGGTGTTCATACACACAAACTGCTCCACCATCTCTCGGAGAGCTTTGGCCGGCACCGTACCCTGCTCGCTGCGCCATTTGTCGTGCGGGGGACTGTCGTGCTGGAGAGCCTGCTGCGCCATTTGTCATGCGGGAGACCCTGCTCGCTGCGCCATTTGTCGTGCAGGGAGGCCTGCAGGGCATCCAGAGGGGTCTCTGCTCCCCCTCCCCATACAAGAATGCAGGATATGGTGAGGCCAAAAAGGAACACCCACGGAGCCATAGTTAGGGGAGTCATACCACTATATTCTCTCTGGCGGCTCTATACTCTCAATGGAGGCTGGATCCACACTGTCCGCAAACCGCCATCCACACTTGCCAGCCCAGCCACCATCTTCTTGCTAGCCCCCATTCTTTCTCTCTCTGCTAGCATAGCCACAGCAGTTATATTAGTGGCCAATGGCTCACTGGTTACAGCTGACGGCCAACTAGCCACAGCTGATGGCCATGCAATCACAGTTGATGGCCATTTACTACCTGAGCCAGGCACCTGTCTATGTGAGGCCGAGAGCCTGGAAACTGCTTTTTGGGGTTCTGTCCCCACACTCCACCCCTACAGGCTCTCGCCTCACAATCTATGCGACAAGCGTCGAGGAGCCTGGAGGTGAATGCAATATCCTGGACATAGCCAGGCTCTCTGGGCACAGCCAGGGTTTCTCAGGGCACCACCAGTACTTCTGGGCACAGCCAGACTTCCTGGACTTCTTAGGGTACCACTAGTTTCCCCGGGCACAGCTAGGATTTCTCAGGGCACTGCCACTCTCTGTGGGCACAACCACACTTCCTGGACACAGCCAGGGCTCTCAGGGCACTGCCACTCTCTGTGGGCACAGCCACACTTCCTGGACTCAGCCAGGGCTCTCAGGGCACTGCCACTCTCTGTGGGCACAGCCACACTTACTGGACTCAGCCAGGGCTTTCAGGGCACTGCCACTCTCTGTGGGCACAGCCACGCTTCCTGGACACAGCCAGGGCTCTCAGGGCACTGCCACTCTCTCTGTGCCTCTCAGGGTACCCTGCTGGAACAACAGCGACTCACAATCAAGGTGCTTACATATTCTCAATGGCGGCCAGTCAAGAGACAAAAGCAAATATCCCCCAGTTCCACTAACAACAGTTCCCAAACAAACAGTCAAGCGGTCCATTAAATTAGGGATGGAAGGCAATTCCCCATAGTCCATAGTCATTCACCAGGGCTGTCCTGGGGGTGAGGGACAACCTTGACCTCACCCGCATCTCCCACGGAGGACTCAGCAAGCGTTACCTCCTGGGACTATAAGTCCTGCATCCGGGCTGCCTGAGCAGGAAATTCCCCGGCCCGCAGGGCTGCAACGACCTTCGCTTTCTCTGGCCTGTGCTGGTTGGGGAACCGTCCACATCTTTCCACCTCTCCACGGGGCTCCATCTCTCCGGCAGCTGCATAGCTTTTCCTGTGCTGGTGGGAGAACCGTCCACGTCCTCCCTCCACGGGGGTCCAGCTCTCCGGCAGCTGCTCCTCCTGGTCTTCCTCAGACTGGGTGTTCATACACACAAACTGCTCCACCATCTCTCGGAGAGCTTTGGCCGGCACCGTACCCTGCTCGCTGCGCCATTTGTCGTGCGGGAGACTGTCGTGCTGGAGACCCTGCTCGCTGCGCCATTTGTCATGCGGGAGACCCTGCTCGCTGCGCCATTTGTCGTGCAGGGAGGCCTGCAGGGCATCCAGAGGGGTCTCTGCTCCCCCTCCCCATACAAGAATGCAGGATATGGTGAGGCCAAAAAGGAACACCCACGGAGCCATAGTTAGGGGAGTCATACCACTATATTCTCTCTGGCGGCACTATACTCTCAATGGAGGCTGGATCCACACTGTCCGCAAACCGCCATCCACACTTGCCAGCCCAGCCACCATCTTCTTGCTAGCCCCCATTCTTTCTCTCTCTGCTAGCATAGCCACAGCAGTTATATTAGTGGCCAATGGCTCACTGGTTACAGCTGACGGCCAACTAGCCACAGCTGACGGCCATGCAATCACAGTTGATGGCCATTTACTACCTGAGCCAGGCACCTGTCTATGTGAGGCCGAGAGCCTGGAAACTGCTTTTTGGGGTTCTGTCCCCACAGGGGTCTCTGTTCTCTCTCTCCACATAAGAATGCAGGACATGGTGAGGCCAAAAAGGAACACCCATGGAGCCATAGGAGGGGAGTCATACCACTATATTCTCACTGGCGGTTGGGTTGGAGAAACAGGAAGCAGGAGCCACACTATCCGCAACCTACCATCCACTTCTCTCTGCCAACCAACCTCACTTGCTAACTGCAATCCACGCTTGCTAGCTCAGCCACCATCTTCTTGCTAGCCCCCTTTTGCTACTAGTGTAGCCATGGCAGTTTTATTAGTGGCCAGTGGCTCACTGGTTACAGCTGATGGCCAACTAGCCACAGCTGATAGCCATCCAATCACAGCTGACGGCCATTTACTACCTGAGCCAGCAACTTTCTATGTGAGGCCAAGGGCCTGGAAACTGCACTCCTGGCGCTGTCCCCACAGTACCTGTGTTTTCTTCTATGCAGTTTATTGTTTCAGGTCTTACATTTAGGTCTTTGATCCATTTTGAGTTAATTTTGGTACATGGTGACAGATAGTCTAGTTTCGTGGCTTTCCAATTTTCCCAGCACCATTCATTGAAGAGGCTGTCTTTTCTCCATTGTGTGTTTTTGGCTTCTTTGTTGAAAATTAACTGTCCATATTTATACTGGCTAACTTCTGTGTTCTCAGTTCTATTCCATTGGTCTGTGTGTCTGTTTTTCTGCCAATACCACAATGTTTTGATTATTGTTGCCCTGTATAGCAAGCTGAAGTCAGGGAGTGTGAGACCTCTGGCATTGTTTTTTACCTAGGATTTTTGTGTGTGGCTATTTTGGGTCTTTTGTGTCTCCATACAAATCTGATGCATTTTTGTTGTTGTTGTTCTATTTCTTTAAAAACTGCCATTGATTTTGAGGGAGATTTCATTAAATCTGTACTATGGGTAATATGGCTGTGGGGACAGAGCCAGGAGTGCAGTTTCCAGACTCTCTGCCTCACATGGAAAGGTGCTGGCTCAGGTAGTAAAAGGCCATCAACTGTGATCGAATGGCCATCAGCTGTGGCTAGTTGGCCGTCAGCTGTAACCAGTGAGCCATTGGCCACTAATGTAAGTGCTGTGGCTATGCTGTCAGCAAATGGGGGACTAGCAAGAAGATGGTGGCCGGCAAGCACAGATTGCAGTTAGCATGGCGGAGTGTGGGTTGTGGATTGCAGAGAAGTGGATGGCAGGTTGCGGATAGTGTGGCTCCTACTTCCTGTGTCTCCAACCCAGCTGCCAGCAAGACTATAGTGGTATGACTCCCTATCTATGGCTCCGTGGGTGTTCCTTATGGCCTCACCATATCCTGCGTTCTTACGTGGGAAGAGGGAGCTGAGATCCCGCATGCCACCCTGCATGCAATGGCCGTTGTAACTATGTTGATTCTTCCAATCCATGAACATGGAATATCTTTCCATTTCTTTGTGTCTTCTTCAATTTCTTTAAAAAATATCTTATTGTTTTCAGTATGTAGGTCTTTCACATCCTTGGTTAAGTTTATTCCTAAGTATTTTATTCTTTTTGTTGCAATTGCAAAAGGAATTGTGGGTGTGTGTTTTTTTTTCGGTTTGTTTGTTTTGTTTTGTTTTTCCTGAGATTTCATTGTTAGTATATAGGAATGCAATGGACTTTTTTACGTTGATTTTGTAGCCGGCAACTTTACTGTATGCGTTTATTGTTTCTAACAGCTTTTTGCTGGAGTCTTTAGGGTTTTCTATATATAGCATCATGTCATCTGCAAAAAGTGACGATTTAACTTCTTCATTCCCAGTTTGGATGCCTTCTATTTCTTTCTCTTGCCTGGTTGCTCTGGCAAGGACTTCCAACACTATGTTGAAAAGCAGAGGTGATAGGGGACAGCCTTGTCCTGTTCCTGAATGTAGAGCATTAGTTTAATTTTTATGCTTAAGTATTTTAAATAAGCTATACTATAGACATTGTGACAAACTATACATTTCAGTATTTCTCTAAAAGGAGAACATTTTTCAATGTATTCATGTTTTCTGATGCCACATTAATATAAAAGTTTCCAATTGTTCTTCAACGTGTATGTCTATATCTATATCTACATCTATAGCCAATTCTCCTGTTTTATGGTAGTTATAGTCTATAAAGTCTTCATGAACACTGAATTCCCGTGTTTCCCGGAAAATAAGAGCTAACCGGACAATCAGCTCTAATGCGTCTTTTGCAACAAAAACTGATATAAGACCCGGTCTTTATAATATAAAAATATACTGTAATATAAGACCTGGTCTTTATAATATAATATAATATAATGTAACGTAACTTACATAACATAACATAACATAACATAACATAACATAACATAACATCGGGTCTTATATTAGTTTTTGCTCCAAAAGATGCATTAGAGCTGATTATTCTGCTAGGTCTTATTTTTGGGGAAATGGTAGCAAATACTGAACTATTGCTATTGCTGTAGCCTTTGATTACACTTACCTCAACTGAAACACCATTTGCATTATGTAGGTTCCTTTGCAAATGTCCTTGTATAAAAGCCAGTCTAATTAGCATTAAAAACCTGTTTTTCTTCATAACCCCCCCCACTTTTTTTTATAACACTTAGCAGGTATTTATTTTTTTTTTTTTCTGCACCTGCAGGTAGCAGAGTTTGTCTCTCCTGCCAGTTTAACATTTTTCACACCACATCATCTTTTGAAAAATGCAAGCCAGGCCACACCAGCTGAGAAGGTTTTAACATTTTCCTGACCCAGGATAAAATGACTGTAAATTTCTCTGGCTCTCTGTCTCATCACTATGCTTCCCACCACACTTCTTTTAAATCTGTCATTATCTTATGAATCCATAAATTTAGCCATTTTTTCGTCTTTTCACTGTTTTCTCTCACACTATAGATGTAACTTCAGCAATTTTCAGAGCAGCCTAATGTACAGATCTGTGAATTTGATTCCTCATTTTTTCATGTACCATATTTTTGATTCATTAACATTGAGTTCATGACCAATATCATTATAACTTATGCCTGATTGAAGGCATATCACTCCCCTCTTGTACTTGGAACACTACACAATCCTTTGGTACTGCACTTGGAACCCATTTTAAATAGCAAAATTACAAAAAAGCACAAAAGTTTGAAAACCATGACATTAAATAGATATCAGGAAAATAATGCTTGTTTACAATATGAGAGCTTAAACAAGATGGCAGAGCATTGCCTTGCTTGACCTCACTTGGAATGCACATAGAAAAACTCAAAATTGTTGTTACTTTATGCATGTCCATAAATGAATAAGAAAGTGTTCCAAGTATTGATTTTAGGGTTACACATAAATTTTAACCAGCAGGTGAAGTTGCAAATATGGAATCTTCAAATAATGAGGATAGGCTGTGTGTGGGTATGAAAATGGAAATGCAACAAACCAAAACTTATGCAATGCAACAAAAGCAATTATAAGAGAGAAGTTCATAGAGATAAATGTCTACATTAAGATAAAAGAGGTAACTCATTAAACAACCAAACTTTACAACACAGGGACTAGAAACATAAAAAGAAACTAAGGCCAAAATTGGTAGAAGAAAACAAATAACAAAAATCATAGTGGAAATAAGTGAAAGGACAATGAAAAAAAATCAGTTAAACTAACAGCTCCTTTTTTGAAAATATAAACAAAATTTTAGCTAGACTTACTAAGAAGAGAGAGAAGGGAATCAATAAATAAAATTAGAAATCAATGAGGATATATTACAATTGATACCACAACAATACAAAGGGTCATAAGAGATCACTATGAACAATTATAGGCAAACAAATTGGACAACCTGGAAGAAATGGATAAATTTCTAAAAATATACAACCTGCCAACACTGAATCATGAGGAAATAGAAAATCTGAATAGGCTGATTACTAGTAAGGAGATTGAATCAGTAATCGAAACCAATCCAACAGAGAAAAGTTGAGGACAAGGTGGTTCTACTGATGAATTCTACCAAACATTTAAAGAATAACTAATTTATCCTTCTGAAACTTTTCCAAAAAAATAGAAAAGTACACTTTCAAACTCATTTTTTGAGGCCAATATTACCCTGCTACCAAAACCAGACAAGGACACTACAAGAAAGAAAATCACAGGCCAGTATCCCTGATGAACAAATATGTAAAAATCCTCAACAAAATACTAGCAAACTAAATTTAATAATATGTTAAAAGACTAGACTTCCGGAAAAATGGCGGAGTGAGGTGAGCCTCTGTAAAGCTCCCCTGGAATCTACAAAGAATCGAACAACAAAAACTCCACAAAGGACTCCCTGCACAGCACACAGGCAACACGAAGAGGCCCACTACCGACTGAAATCACCTACAGGTGGGAGATTCACGCGAGTGGAGGGAGGAGGAAAGGGAGAAGCGCGCGGAGACGGAGCCGCGCGGGCGCAGGACGCAGACCTCGCTCAGTGCACCGAGCTCGCTGCTTCCCGGAACCACCACAGCTGCGGGAGAGGGAAGAACTCGGACTGCTAGGGCTCCACTTGTGGCCCACGGGGCTGAGGGGACAGCATATAACACGGCTGAACCCAACGCTCACGGCAGAGACCTCGGAGAAAAGACTGAGGAAAAAAGGCTGAAAACGGTGGTTTAAGCCCGCACTGCCAAGCAGAGAACGGAGCCTTAGGCACTGAGACTAGCCGCCCCCTCCCTCCCCTCCCAGAGCTCGCCCCGCCCCCACCTGCCCGGTGCTAGAAGCGAAACAGTAGTAGTGTCAGATCAAAACAACAGAAAATTTGCTATTTTGAGAACTGTGTACCACAGACACAAATTCACAGCCCAACTAGTTCCGGCAAAGGGGAGAGACCTGTGGAAGCAGGACCGGCTGTGGTGGTGGTCGCCGCCATTGCTCTGGGCCACCTCTCACAACTCACCCCGCCCCTGACCCCACCTAGCTGGGCGGATCCCTGCAGGAGTAAACAGAACTGCTGAAACATACGGGCTCTGAATCAGGAGCTGGAAGAGCTTTGGAACATCAAAAGCTCTACCCCCGGGACACTGAGCCCTGTGACCTAGACGAACTATAAATAGAGGAGAAGCCCGTCTCCCAGGGAATCCCCCCATTGTGTGAGAAGTTGGAATAGTGCAGAGAAAATAGCACTACCGTGTGGGAGTAAGTTGCAGTTGGAGAAATAATAAAACATTCTACCAACAAGTACTGGCAAACAAAAGAAAGACCGCTTCCTATCAACCTGTTGCAGAAGTCACTCCTGTAGATGTCTAGGAAGAGAAATAGTAAACCAGTAATCGCCATGAATAACCAAGGCAACAAGATAGCTCAGAAAGAAAGTGAAAAATCTCCAGAGAAGGGACTTAAAGATACAGAAATATGTGACTTAAATGACAGAGAATTCAAGATTGCAGTTCTGAAAACACTCGACGAGATACAAGAAAACACAGATAGGCAGTTAAATGAACTCAGAAACTCAATCAAAGAACACTATGAGCATTTTAAACAGAGAATATATTCAAACAAATTGTCGATGAGAACTTCCCAAATTTGTGGACAGAACTGGACCCTCGAATCCAAGAAGCAAATAGAACACCTAGTTACCTCAATCCCAACAGGCCTTCTCCAAGGCACATTGTATTGAAGCTGTCTAAAATCAACGACAAAGAAAGAATCCTCAAGGCAGCCAGGGAAAAGAAGACGGTAACTTACAAAGGAAAGCCCATTAGATTATCATCAGATTTTTCAGCAGAAACTCTACAAGCCAGGAGGGAGTGGGACCAAATATTCAAACTATTGAAAGAGAGAAATCATGAGCCAAGAATAATATATCCAGCAAAGATATCCTTTAGATATGAAGGAGGAATAAAGACCTTTCCAGACATACAGAAGCTGAGGGAATTTTCTAATACACGACCTGCACTACAAGAAATACTAAAGGAGGCTATTCGACCACCATCAACAGGGACAATTTGTGGCAACCAAAACTCAAAAAGGGGGAGAGTAAATACACCAAGCAACTACTAACAGAACTAAAGGGAGAAATTGACCAAAACACAATTATACTAGGGGACTTAAATACATCATTGACAGCTATGGATAGATCATCCAAACAGAAAATAAATAACGAAATAGTAGCCCTAAATGACACATTAGATGAAATGGACATAATTGACATTTATAGAGCACTTCATCCTAAAACATCAGACTACACATTCTTTTCTAGTGTACATGAAACATTCTCAAGGATAGACCATATTTTGGGAAATAAAATCAGCCTCACCAAATTTAAGAAGATTGAAATCATACCATGCATATTCTCTGATCACAAGGCTTTGAAATTGGATATCAACTGCAAAAAGAGAGCAGGAAAAAACACAAATATATGGAGATTAAACAACATACTTTTAAAGAACGACTGGGCCAAATAAGAAATCAGAGGAGAGATCAAAAGATGCATAGAAACAAATGAAAATTCAAATATATCCTACCAAAATTTTTGGGATGCAGCATAAGGAGTTTTAAGGGGGAAATTTATCTCATTACAGGCCTATCTCAAGAAACAAGAAAACTCCCAAATAAATAACCTCATGTTACACCTTAAAGAACTAGAAAAAGAAGAACAAGTAAAACCCAAGGTCAGCAGAAGAAAGGAAATAATAAAAATTAGAGCAGAACTAAATGAAATAGAGAACAAAAAGACAATAGAAAAAATTAATGTGACAAAGAGCTGGTTCTTTGAAAAGATTAACAAAATTGACAAACCCTTGGCTAGACTTACTAAGATAAAAGAGAGAAGACACTGATTAACAAAATCAGAAACGTAAAAGGGGAAGTTATCACGGACACCACAGAAATACAAAGGATCATCCAAGAATACTATGAAGGACTATATGCCACCAAATTCAACAACCTAGAAGAAATGGACAAGTTCTTAGAAACATATAGCCTTCCAAGGCTGAACCATGAAGAACTGGAAAATCTAAACAGACCGATCACCAGTAACGAAATTGAATCAGTCATCCAAAACCTTCCCAAAAGCAAAAGTCCGGGACCAGATGGCTTCACTAGTGAATTCTACCAAACCTTCAAAGAGGATCTAATACCAATTCTGCACAAACTCTTCCAAAAAATTGAAGAAGAGACAGTACTCCCTAACTCATTTTATGAGGCCAACATTACCCTGATACCAAAACCTGGTAAGGACAGCACAAAAAAAGAAACTACAGACCAATATCTCTAATGAATACCGATGCAAAAATCCTAAATAAAATTCTAGCAAATCGAATACAACAATGCATTAAAAAGATTATTCATCACGACCAAGTGGGGTTCATCCAATCCATCAATGTGATACATCACATAAACAAAATAAAGGACAAAAATCATATGATTATATCAATTGATGCAGAAAAGCATTTGACAAGATACAACATCCATTTATGATTAAAACACTTAATAAAATGGGTATAGAAGGAAAATACCTTAACATAATAAAGGCCATATATGACAAGCCCTCTGCTAATCTCATAATTAATGGAGTCAGGAACACGACACCCTATCACCTCTGCTTTTCAACATAGTGTTCAAATTGGGAATGAAGAAGTTAAATTATCACTCTTTGCAGATGACATGATGCTATATATAGAAAACCCTAAAGACTCCACCAAAAAGCTATTAGAAACAATCAACGAATACAGTAAAGTTGGCTACAAAATCAACGCACAAAAGTCCATTGCCTTCCTATATACTAACAATGAAATCTCAGAAAACAATTCCTTTTGCAATTGCAGCAAAAAGAATAAAATACCTAGGAATAAACTTAACCAAGGATGTGAAAGACCTATATGCTGAAAACTATAAGACATTTTTGAAAGAAATTGAAGAAGACACAAAGAAATGGAAAGACATTCCGTGCTCATGGATTGGAAGAATCAACATAGTTAAAATGGCCATATTACCCAAAGCAATATACAGATTCAATGCAATCCCCATCAAAATCCCAATGGCATATTTTAAAGAAATAGAACAAAAATCATCAGATTTGTTTGGAACCACAAAAGACCCCGAATAGCCAAAGCAATCTTAAGAAAAAAGAACAATAATGGAGGTATCACACTTCCTGACTTTGGCCTGTACTACAGGGCCACAATAATCAAAACAGCATGGTATTGGCAGAAAAACAGACACATAGACCAATGGAATAGAATTGAGAACCCAGAAATAAAACCACATAAATATGGACAGATAAAACATACAATGGAGCAAAGACAGCCTCTTCAATAAATGGTGCTGGGAGAATTGGATAGCCACGTGCAAAAGAATGAAACTGGACTGCTATTTGTCACCATGTACCAAAGTTAATTCAAAATGGATCAAAGACTTAAGCATAAGACCTGACACAATAAACTGCATAGAAGAAAACATAGGTACTAAACTTATGGACCTTGGGTTCAAAGAGCATTTTATGAACTTGACTCCAAAGGCAATGGAAGTAAAAGCTAAAATAAACGAATGGGACTATATGAAACTTAAAAGCTTCTGCACAGCAAAAGAAACCATTGACAAAATAAAGAGGCCACCAACTGAATGGGAGAAGATTTTTGCAAACAGTGCCTCCGATAAGGGCTAGTATCCAGAATATACAAGGAACTCATGCAACTCAACAACAAAAAACAAACAACCCAATTGAAAAATGGGCAGAGGACTTGAAGAGACATTTCTCCAAAGAGGACATACAAATGGCAAATAGACATATGAAAAAATGCTCAACATCACTAATCATCAGAGAAATGCAAATCAAAACCACAATGAGATATCACCTCACCCCAGTCAGAATGGCTATCATCAACAAGACAAATAGTAACAAATGTTGGCCTCATACACTGTTGGTGGGAATGCAGACTGGTGCAGCCGTTATGGAAGGCAGTGTGGAGGTTCCTCAAAGAATTACAATAGAATTGCCATATGACCCAGCAATCCCTCTCCTGGGTATCTACCCAAAAATCTGAAAACATTTAGAGATAAAGACACGAATGTTCATTGCAGCTTTGTTTACGGTGGCCAAGACATGGAAACAACCAAAATGTCCTTCGATAGATGAATGGATAAAGAAGTTGTGGTATATATACACAATGGAATACTATTCGGCAGTGAGAAAAGATGATATAGGAACATTTGTGACAACATGGATGGATCTTGAGAGAGTAATGCTGAGCGAAACAAGTCAGACAGAAACAGCAGAGAACCATGTGATTTCACTGATATGTGGTATATAAACCAAAAACAACAAAAGAACAAGACAAACAAATGAGAAACAGAAACTCATAGACACGGACAATAGTTTAGTGGTTGCCAGAGGGTAAGGGGGGTGGGGGTGGAGGTGAGGGTAAGGGGGATCGAATATATGGTGATGGAAGAAGTGACTCTGGGTGATGAACACACAATGGGATTTATAGATGATGTAATACAGAATTGTACACCTGAAATCTATGTAATTTTACTAACAATTGTCACCCCAATAAATTTAATTAAAAAAAAAAAAAAAAAAAAAAAGACTGTACATTATAATCAAGTAGGGTATTTTCTAGGGATGCAAGGATGGTTCAATGTTTACAAATCAATCAACGAGACACTAGATTCACAAACTGAAGGATAAAAATCGTAGGATTATTTTGATACAGTAAAAGCATTTTACAAAATTCAATATCCATTTATGATAAAAACTCTTAACAAATTGGGTATACAGAAACATACCTCAACATACTAAATGTATGTATGTCAAGCCAACAGCTCACATACTCAACTTTGAAAAGCTTAAAGCTTTTTCTCTAAGATCAGGAACAAGACAAAGATGACCACTCTCACAACTTTAATTCAACATAGTACTGGATGTCCTAACCAAAACAATTAGGCAAGTAAAAGAAATAAAAGGCATCCAAATAAGGGCAGAAGAAATAAAGCTGTCTCTATTTGCAGGTGACATGATAGAGAAAATGCTAAAGACTCCACCAACCCTCTCCCCCCAAAAAAAACTATTAAAACCAATAAATGAATTCAGTAAACTTGCAGCATACAAAATCAATATATAAAAATCAGTTCTGTTTTTATATACTAACAACAAACTATCAGAAATTGAAATAAGTAAACAATCCCACTTACAATTGTATCAAAAATAATAAAATACTTAAGAATGACTGTGAAAGCTATAAAACATTGAAGGAAAAACATAAATGAAAAGGTTTGCCATGCCCATAGATTGGAAGAATTAATATTGTCGAAATATCCAACTACCAAAGTCATGTAGAGATCCAATGCAATCCCTATCAAAATTCTGATGGAATTTTTTACAGAATTTTAAAGTTTGTACAGAACCACAAAAGGCCTCAAATGGCCAAAGCAATCTTGAGAAAGAAAAAGAAAGCCGGAGGCATAACACTTCCATATTTCAAAGTATATTACAAACCTATGGTAATCAAAACAATATAGTCTTATAGTAACAACAGATATATAGATTAATTGAACAGGATAGAGAGGTCAGAAATACACCCATGAATATATGGTCAATTAATTTATGACAAAGGAGCCAAAAACATACAGTGGGGAAAGGACAGTGTCTTCAACAAACGGTTTTGGGAAAACTGAACAGCCACATGCCAAAGAATGAAACTGGACCACTATCTTACACCATACACAAACCAGACAAGGACACTTTAAGAAAATGGTTTAAAGACTTAAACACAAGATTTAAAACCACAAAACTTTGAGAACAAAGCATACGGAGATAACCCCTTGACATTGTTCTTGGAAATTATATTTTAGGTATGACAGCAAAATAAAAGGCAACAGAAGTAGAAATAAATGAACAAGTGGAACTACATCACACTACAAACCTTCTTTATAGCAAAGAAAATCATCAACAAAATGAATAGGAAGCCTATGAGATGGGAGAAAATATTTGCATACCCACTGTTAATGGGTTAATAGCTAAAATATATAAGAAACTCATACAACTCAATAACAAAAATACTCACAATCTGATTACAAAGAAGTCGGAAGATCTGAATAGATATTCTTTCAAAGAAGACACACAAATGGCCAACAAGCTCATGAACAAGATGTGTGGCATCACTAAGCATCAGGCAAATACACATCAAAACCACAATAAGATATTACCTTACAGATATTTGAATGGCTATCATCAAGAAGACAAGAAATAATAGGAGTTGCTGAGGATGTGGAGTAAAAGGAACCCTTGTACTGTTGGTAGAAATGCAAATTGGTGTAGACTCTATGAAAAAAAGCATGGACATTCCTCAAAATATTAAAAAATAGAACTATTACAAGATCTGGGAATTCCAAATCTGGTTATCTATCCAAACAAATTGAAAAAGGATATCAAAGAAATATCTGGGCTCCCATGTTTATTGCAGCATTATTCATAATAGCCAAGGTAACCTGACAAGCGAATTGTCCACCAACAAGCTAAGTGTCCACCAATAGATAAGTGGATAAAGACGTTGTGGCATATACGCAAGATGAAATTTTGCTCAGCCATGAGAAAGAAGGAAATCCTGACATTTGTGACATGATTGAAACTTGAGGGCATTATGCTATGAAAATAAATCAGACAGAGAAAGACATATACTGCATGGTATCACTTATATGTGGAATCTTAAAAATAAATAAATAAATAAATTTTTAGATACAGAGGGCATAAAAGTAGTTGCCAAGGGCTGGGGATGATGGAAATAAGAAGAGGTTGATAAAAAGGTATAAAATTTCAACTACAAGATGAATAAGATCTGAGAATTTAATGTAAAACATGGGGTAGTATAGTTGATTACATTGTATTATATCATTTTAATTTGCTAAGAGAGTAGAATTTAAATGTTTACACCAAAAAAAAAAAAAAGATAAATATGAGATGTGATGGATGTGTTAAGTAGATGCTGGGAATCCTTTCAGAATGTATACATATATTAAATTACCATGATGTACACTTTAAATATCTTCCAATTTTGTCTGTCAATTATACCTCAATAAAGCTAAAAAACGGAATTGTAAACAATAGGGAAAATTAAATAATAATAACAACATATAACCACTTAGGCGAATCTCAGAGACCAAAATTGAGCAGCAAAAGCAAGTTGCAGAGAAATACATCTGGTGTAAGTCTATGTATATAAGGTTCAGAAGCATGATAAAGTAAAGATTATGTTATTTAGAAGTATAAATATTTTATAGAATTATAAAACATGCAGAGAATGGTAAACATATAATGCAGAATAATAGTTACTTCTGAAGGGATGAGAGATAGGAAGTGGAATTGGCAATGGACATAGAAGAAATTTAAAACTCATACACATATTTCATACAATCACACATGTCCATACTTTGTGTTAGGTTTTATTCATTATTCGATAAAGAAGAAGTCTTAAGAAAAATATTAAAGTAGCTATTGAGGAAAAAATTAAGTAAAATAACTAAAATTGGAAGAAGGAAGAAGTGGTATTTGAGGGAAACTAATGCATGCAGGCTAAAATTCTCATCTTTTTTTGCCAATGAGTGAATCTGGTAAATTAAAAATGGAGGAATAAAGATTATATGTACAGATGTAGTGGCAAATTCTAGAACCAAAAGCAGAAAGAATTAAAAGTGATTACCTCAGAGGTATTAGACTGGGGATGGAAAAGTTTGAACAGGAGAACTTTCTTTTCATTGTAGTTCTCCTGTAGTTTCACTCTATACCTATTATTTCTTACGACCTTGGATATAATATTAAATCTTTAAACTTCTTGTATCTTTATCTGAGGAAAGCACCCTTACAGATGGAGTCTCTTCCCTATATTTACTCTCAGCTTACTGGATTGTTGTTTATCCTTCCTGACATAAATCTGCTTCTTTCAGCCAGATGCCTCCTCCTCAACTTTCCTTCTCTGAATGACTCAAACATACAGTCCTTTAAGGCACAAACAAATCAAATGTTGCTTCATTCACATAGGATTTCCTGCTATACCCCAGATCAAATAAACACTCACTCCTTCAACCTACTGAAGCTCCCTTTCTACCTTTCTATCTCAAAAACAGTAACAACAACAACAAAAAAACCCTATACCAAAACAAATCACAATTTATATAAATGTTTCATCTTGGTTACTAGCTATTAAACAAATTGAAGACTGTGATGGTTAATTTTGATGTCAATTTGACTGGCCCATGGAGTGCCCAGATAATTGGCTAAACATTATTTCAAGGTATGTATGCGAGGGTGTTTCCAGATGAGATTAGCATTTGAATTGGTGAACTCAGGAATGTGGGTGCAAGCCATCTAATCCACTAAGAGCCTGACTAGAAGAAAACGCAGAGGAAGAATGTTCAACCCTTCTTTGCCTAACTGTTTAAATTGGGACACTGGTCTGCACTAGGACTGGGGTTTATACCATCAGCTCCCCTGGTGTTCAGGCATTTGTACTCAGGCTGAACTACACAAACACTTTCCTCCGTCTCCAACTTGCAGATGGTAGATTGTTGGACACCTCAGTCTCCACAATCATATGAGCCACTTCCATGTAATAAATTTCTCTCTCTTTCATTGTGCTTTAATAGGAACTTTTCCATGGATGCAGAATGTTTAACAAGTCTTTCTTTACCAGGAAAATTTAAGAAGATTCAGTAAATAAGGATGAATGTGACTTGAACAAAGATATCGGTTGCCCTTCTTTGGATGGCTAATCAAGCTTTTGTACAACTTTTTCTTTGAGAGCAATATCCAGTTTATATTTTTTAAAAAACAATATTTACATCATATGTGAAAAAAGGTACAAAAGAGAGTTCTCTTTCTTTGGAATTCTGTTAGAGTAGTATCCTATAATTTCACTGAAAGGAATACTATACCTGATAAAACAACAGCAGTATGGTCACTAAAATGAAAAAATGGTGTTGACTGCTTTCGAAAGCAAGAAAAATCATTTCTAATCTTTGAACACAAGCAACAAAGACAATTCCCAAATATCTGTTTTTCCAAGCTTCGAAAACAGTTTTGGAAACATGGAGGAAAAACAGAGGGTTGCTAGAGGGGCGGAAGGGTGGGGATAAGGGGAAGGTGAGAGGTTTTGAAAAATAGTCGGTAACCACAAGATGGTCATGGGGGTTTGAAAATTAATTTGGGGAACGTACAGAGGGATAGTGGATGGGGGGAGGGGGGTTCACACAGTGTGAGGGATATAAATGATAAATGTCTAAGTTTTGCTTTGTCTTGTGCACCTGAAACTAATTAAAAAACAAATCAATAAATTTGAAGAAGAAAAAAAAGTGTTACATAATACATTTTGATAATTTGCATCTATATACAAATGATTTAAAACCTTCTTTCATAAAAACAGAACAAAACAAAAACACACTTGCTTTCTTTTTATTCACATCTCCTTCCAGCCCTTGCGACTGCTCCCTGTGTCAGGTGAAGGAACAGTCCACTAAAGAACTATGTCCAAAGCATCTGCAGTTGCTGCTGTCTCTCCTCTCTTCTCCCTTCAAAGCATTCTCATCAGCTTTCACCCCACCTCTCCACTCTCTACAGAAATAGCCCTTTTAAAGTCACCAACGACCTCAGCTAGGTGAATGCAGTGATTCCTGCTGGGTCGTTCCTTGCCTCCTCCATCAGTCTGTGACACAGCTGGTAACTCTCAACTTGGAAAGATTGTTCACTGGGCTTCCAGGATCCTACTCTCTCTTCGTTGTTCTCCTACAGCATAATCTCCTCCTTCTCACCTCCCCAGCCTCCAACCTTAATGCTCCTCCTTGACCTCTTCTTCATTCATAAGAATACCCCCTGGTGATCTCATCCTGTCTCATCAGCCCTGGGGAAGGAGGAGTATTTATAGCACCTTGCAAATGCTACAAGTTCAGGCTTTTGTTTTGGAGAGCATATAGCTACCCACACACCATTGAAGGAAGGATAAATTATTCTGCTGTTTCCTCCTTGTGGAGTCTCCTCAGGGTTGCTACTTCCCTAGACTGAAGGCCATAGATCCTGCTGGGTGGTTGTCTTCACACAGCTGCCCTCTGTGTGTTGTAGCAGTTGCTTCTCTCCCTGATCTCTGAGGAGCTAAGGGAGACATAGCCCACACTGGCACTAGCCTCAACGTAACACACATCTTACCCATACTTTATAAATACCTTACATTAAGTACTTTCTGTATCATTCTGTCCTAACCTCACATTACCCAGTTTGAGTGTCTAGAGTGCTGACTAAGACATCTGTGTTGGTGCTGTAGGTAATTCATTTTCAGTATTATATAACATTTCTATTTTATGAAGTCACCAAAATTATCCATTGAACCGTTATTAATAAATATTTTATTTTCCTTTTATTTTCCAATTGTAAATAATGCTATTATAGTTATTCTTGTATAGTATTCCTATATATGTGTTAGGTTTTCACTAAGGTATGCATCCGGCAGTACAATTGCTAGATTATAGGATACATATAACAATCTTTTAAGATAGGATAATTCAAACTGCTTTTCAAATACCCATAGCTATTTACAATTCCACCAGCAGTGTAAGAGATTTCCATATTGCTCTGTAAGATCACCAGTATTGGAACTGGGAGACTTCAATTTTTGGTGAATATTTGGCTTAAACATGGGATCTCATTATAGTTTTAATTTGCATTTCCTTTATATTACTAATGCATTTTAACATTACTGATTATAGTATTTGACTTTCATGTTCGAAGAATATCCTTTCATATTATTAGTGAACTTTTCTGTTGGATAGCTTGCCTTTTAAAAAATTTACTCTGAGAAATAATTTACAAGTTCTAGATATGAACCATTTGTCACTGAATATGGCAAATATTTTCTCCTTGTTTTTGACTTGCTGTTTCACTCTCTTTATGATATCTTTTGATGAAAATAAGTTCTTACCTTCAATGCAGTTAATTTATTAATGTTCTTTTACAGTACTGTTTTGAGGAATTATTTATAATAGCCTATTTATATGAGATCATTAAAATATCTCCCTATATTTGTCTACTGAATTTTCTCTTCTATGCCTTTCACGTTGTAGTTCTTGTTTCATGTAGATTAAAAGAAATAACGATGAAATATTGCATCTCTCCATGCAATCTCATTATATTTTAAGTTCTGTATTGTCATCTCCATCATATTTTAAGTTTTATATAAGAATGAGCCTGTTGCTCTATTCTCTTCCATTGGCCAACTTTTCCATGATTCTTAATAGATTGTGATACATTTTAAGGGGAAAGCCACTATTTTTCTTTTAAAGAATTAAGTGTTGACACTCCGTTTTTCAAATAAATTTTAGAATCACCTTGTAAGTTTCATAAAAAATCTTTAAGGTTTTTGGGTGGAATTGAATTTAATCAATGGGTCAGTTTGAGGTGAAGTGATATTTTATGATTTTGATCCTTCCTATTTATCTACTTAATTCTCCTCTTATTTAGGACTTCTTTAATATCTATTACTAAGATTTATGATTTTTGTATATCACATTAATCTCAAATATATTTATTATACTCCTTACCTTTTTATTGCTTTTTGTAACTTTTTCCTAATAAAATGGTATATGGGTTATTATTTTGCTATTGAATTTAATATGTCAAAATTGCTCAATCAATTTATTAATTCAAATTATTTGTTTGCTTTGTTCCATTTTCTTTTATTTTAGTTTATTGAGGACAATCATACCATCTGCAAATATTAGAAATTATTTTTTACTTTCTAATTCCTAACCTTTTAATGTTTGTTTTTTTGTTTTGTTTTGTTTTTTGTTTTTTATATTAGAACTTTTTACAGTGTGATAACATTGGGCATCATTATCTTCTTCCTGAATTTCTAGAGAAGGCTTTCAATGTTTTACCACTGAAGGTGATTAATTAAAACAATAATTAAATAAATAGCTTTGATTAATTAATTCTTAGTTACTAATTTTTATAAATCATGAATTGATGTTGATTTGATCTCATGTTCTTTATCTTTTGAAATCATCATGTGTTTTTTCTTATGTTATCTATAAATATGGTAAACTGTATCGATAGAGTGTCTAAAGTTGAGCTGGCATTGCATTTCTCGCAGAAAGCCAACATATTGTTTTTTATGCAATGCTGAGTTTGGCTTGCTAATACTTTGTTGAGGACTTTTTTTTTTTTTTTTTTCCTTGTGTTTTTGTCTTGTTTTATTTGGTGTTGAGGACTTTTTAATCTATGATATTGAATAAGATTGGTCTGCATTTTTTTTCCTTACATATTGTCTGTCCTGATTTTGAAATTTATCTCAGAAAATAAATGGCCTCTTTTTTCCCATTCTTGAAAAAATTTGAAAATGATTAGAATTATCTGTATCTTCTTTTTGCATGAGGATTTTCTCTTTAAATATGTGAATGTAAATAAATTTATCGATTTATTTACATTCACGTAGTTTGCTTAGTCTTATTTCAGTAATTTTATCAAGAACTCTCTCACTTTATCTACATTTTTGCTTTACACATATGTCTTTGTACAATATTATTTGTTTTCAGCCTCTGCTACACGTGTCTCAAGGGCCCTTTTTAAAATTCTCCTACTGGTCATTTGTGTCTTCTTTCTTTTTCTCTTTTTCGGTCCTGCTGGACATTTGTCTGTTTCATTAGACTTTGCAAAGAATCAAATTTTGGCTATGTAAGCCACATCAATTTTATCCTTATTTTCAATTTTATTAATTTCTGTTATTAACTTAGCTTTTTATTTCTTTGATTTTATTTGATACTGTTACTAATCTCTGTCTTCATAAGTTGTTCTCTCCGCTCAATAAATTTTAGACCTACTTCTTTTCTAATATGAATATTTAATATCTAATAACCATTTTAACAGAAATACCTAAATTTTATAGGTAGTATTTTTATAATAATTTTGTTCAATGTTTCTAATTTCCCAAATGTTTTCTACTTTTAATCATAAATTATTTTTAAATGTTTTAAAATATTCAATTCTGTATTTTAAAGTTATCTTCTTGTAACAGATATTTAACTTAATTATGAGATGAACAGATAATATATTCTGTATGGTAATGAGTCTTTAATTTAAAAACAAATATATATATATATATATATATATATATATATATATATATATATATATATATATGCTCTGTGCATTCCTAAGAAGAAAGTACACTCACCAGTTATTGGAAGTAATCTTCCGTATAGTTGTTTCTTTGTTTTTATTTTTACATATTCTATATCTTTCTTAATTTTTGTCTGCTTGGACTATTGTTTCCTAAGAAAGGCATGTCAAAATCTCTTGCATGATGGTCAATTTATCACTTACTCCTGGCAATATTGTGAAGTGCTGTTTTGAAGCTATAAAACTATGTTATTGTTGTATACAAGTTTAAATTTTTCCTGGTGCTATAATCAATATGAAGTAACTAAAGTAGTGCTTTTGCTACAAACTCCTTCTTTAACATTAACATAGTGAAAGCATCTTTCTTTTCATTAGTATTTTCGTATATACCTTTAAAAACATTTTTTATGTTCAATATACCAGGGGTACCAAAAAACTATACAAGTGGACAACTTTGGTTAACGTTGCTCAAGCAGTAGTTCGCCGTAATCAGAAGTGTCTGGACGCTGATGGTGACCATTTTAAGCACATCTTGTAACTGCAGAACACACAATGGGATTTATAGATGATGTAATACAGAATTGTACACCTGAAATCTATGTAATTTTACTAACAATTGTCACCCCAATAAATTAAAAAAAAAAAAAGAAGTCAAATGTAACTTTTATTCATTTTTGTTATGGGTATATACTGAGTATTAAAATTTTAATACAGTTTTCCTTTCTTAAAATGTGTATACATTTTTTGGCACACTGTATATAGAAGCTAAAGCTTTAGATATGTGACTCTAAGTTATATAAAACTAGATTTTTGTTTTTGAAAAAGTTTGATAAGCATTGCCTTTTAACAGAAAAGTTATGCTCATATACATTCATGTGATTACAAATAGATTTAGAATAATTTTTTACCCTCTTATTTTGTTCTTTGTATTTCTACTTTTTTTTTTAAATGTTTCTTTTCTGTCCCTTAATTTTTGCTGCCATCTGGATAGAGTGATTTTTTTGTTTGTTTGTGTGTTTTTCAGGTTTCCTTTGTTGTTTGGAAATTAAACACCTGATTTTTACTGTCTTAGTAGTTACCCTAGAAATTTTAACAGACATACTTACCTTAACCAAATATATAGTTTCTCTCTCACATATTAGTTTTATTTTATTCCTACAATTGATTTAATTTTTATTATTTCGTACATCAGTGTATATGTTTACTATTTTATTATTTACCATTCTTCCTGCATTCATACTTTCCTTCTATAATTCTATGTCTTCTTTCTGAAGTAAATTACTTAAAATTCCTTAAATAAAGTCTGTTCTTGGTAAACTCAGTGTTTATCTTAAAATATATTGACTTTGCTCTTATTTTTCTCTCAACACTTTGAAGATAATAACTCTCTTTTCTGACTTCCACTGTTGCTACTGAGAGTCAGCCATCAGTCTATACTTATCCATTTGGAGAGAATTTTTTTTTTCTTACAAAGGCATTTAAGATTTCTAAGATTTCTTTTTCTATCCTGTTTTTTTTTTTTTTTTTTAACCATTTAAGTGTATGATTACTTTAGTGGCATTAAGTACACTCACATTGTTATGCAATTATCACTACCATCAATCTCTGGAATTACTTTTCCGTCTTTCCAAACAGAAACTGTTTACCCATCAAACAATAGGTCTCCATTCTCCCCTCTCCCAAATCTCTGGCTGTTTTTACATGAAGGGCTATGGTAGTGAATTCCTGTACAACTTTTTGGTGTGTTTTCCATTTGTCTTCTTAAATTAGAAAATCTGTATTTTTAAATTAATTATGAACATTTTTCTGTCATTTTCTCTTCAGATATTACTGTTCTTTATTTTTTTCTATTATTTTCCTAAGACGTTAGCACCCTATTTTCCATGTCTCAACTTCTTTTTCACACATTCCATTCCTCTTTTGCTCTGTGCTATGTTTTGAATTTTTTCTTTAGCTCTATATTCCAGTTCACTAATCCACTAGTTCCATTATCTTTATCCAGGTCAGTAAACTTTTATTTCAATAATTATATTTTTACTCTCCAGTTGTTATGTTTGGTTTTTATCAACTATGCTATTTTAATAGTCTATTATTTTAAAGAATATTTTAATAGCGCTTTTATTTCTGTTAACATATGTACCACGTTTTATAACTGATTTATAAATACCTATTGTCTTGCATATCTGATTTTGTGATCTACTTTTACTGCTGACTTTATGACTTGTTTCCTTACGCATTTTATGATATTTTTATTGAATTCCCTTTCCTGGAACTTCATCTATTTGAAATATTAAAAGTTCGTGTTTAAAGTACAGTTTCTCTAGAGAAGATTTGTCTTTATTTCTTCCAGAAACAGAAGCCATTTTCAATCCAGAACAATTCCAGATTAAATTTTTGGTTAAAGCTTTTTAGATTTTTGAAACTGACTTACATAAGTAAAAGCTTGTGATTAGGAATACTTAGGTTCCCCGGGCCCTGTCCACAGTTTCTGCCTTCTGTCCTAACTCAGGATCAAAGCAGGAAGGAATACCACCATCCTTTTCTCCTGGTAAGGTTTATGTTTTTACATACGGTGAGGGAAACTTTCAGACTTCCCAAATTAACCCTATTTGTGCAGATTTGTCTCCAGTTTACTACCCACGTGACCTGTTAAATCCAAAGCTGTAAGACACCATCATTTGCAAAATGCACTCAGAACACACACCAGCTAAAGAACTGGCTTAGTTCTTTGAATTCCTATTTGATAATGGAACAATGACTCCTAAAGGTTTCCTTTAAACACACACACACACACACACACACTATTTTTGATGTTTTATGTAAAGAAATTTTCTCTGGAAAACTTCATATTACAAGGAACAGAAATCAACTATTTGAGTCTTAAATTTTTTTTAACTCAGAAAGTGTAGTTTAATCCCATATCAAGATTAGGCTTATAGGATGATTAATGATTTTCCTACATTTAAAATATATATATCTTTTAAAATGCATTTTTATGCTTTTCTGAAACATGATAAAATAAAAATAATAGTGGGCCTAAAGGTTATTCTCTTTCTGAGTTTGCTCTAATCTTATTTTCTACTTGGTTTGAACTTTTTAATCAATAAAATGAAGCAGTGAACAATATGTTTTTCTAATCTCATCTCATTAACAAGGCTAGTGATAGGCCCAGCACATGTGGTCAGTCTCACTTAGATGATAGAAAGGTTCCGTCTTTAGAGACGTGGGGTCTCAGCATTCAGAGAAGTACATACAATTGAGATGTGAGGTTGAACCAAACCAGGACAGAACCAAATTGAAGACGGCAAAATTAGATGGTGAAAATCACGATAAGAAAATAGATATCAGAAGTTTAGGAAAACAGTGCTTCAATTTGAAAGTAAGTTGACCCAGTAAGTCAAATTCTGTTATGTGAGACTGGTTTGCAGCTGTCAAACCTACCAGGATATATAGAAGGGTCAAGTAGATTCAGAGGGTCAAAAGTAAGGGCAGACTCAAATGATCTCCAAGGTTTTAAATACTTCATGACTTTTATTTTTACGTTTTTTGAGATAGTGATAAAGAATGCTTTTACAGTTACCTGCAAAATAATAAAATTGGACCACTATTTAACACCATACACAAAATTTAACTAAAAATGGATTAAAACCTTGAATGTTAGACTTGAAACTATGAAACTCCTAGAAGAAAACATCTGTGGTAAACTTCTTAACATCAGTCTTGGGGATGATTTTTTTTCTGTATCTGAATCCAAAAGCAAAAGCAACAAGAACAAATATATATAGTAGAACTACATCAAACTAAAAATACTTCTTCAGAGCAAAGGAAATCAACAACAACAACAGCAACAAAAGATAACCTACGAAATGAGAGAAAATATTTGCAAATCACATATCTGATAAAAGATTAATTATCTAAAATATATAAAGAACTCATACAGCTCAATAGCTAAGACATAAACAATTTGATTTAAAAATTGGCAGAAGATCTCAATAGATATTTTTCCAAAAAGATATACAAATGGCCAACAGGTACATGAAAAGATGCCCAGCATCACTAACCATTAGGGAAATACAAATCAAAACACAACGATATATCACCTCACATCTGTTAGAATGGCTATCATCAAAAACATAGGAAGTAATAAGAATTATTGAGCGTATGGAGAATAGGGAAACTTTGTGCACTATTGGTGGGAATGAAAATTATTTTCACAACTATGGAAAACTATATGGACATTCCTCAAAAAATTAAAAGGAGAACTACTGTATGATACAGCAGATTCTGGTTATTTATCCAAAGAAAATGAAAACACTAACTTGAGAGGATATTTGCATTCCCATGTTCTTTGCAGCACTATTTACAATAAAGACATGGAAACAACCTAAGTGTCCATTGGTGAATGAACAGATAAAGAGGATTTGGTATATAGTATGTACAATGGAATATTATTCAGCCATAAAGAAAGAATAAAATCTTGCCATTTGTGATAACAAGGATGGACCTTGAGAGCAGTATACTAAGTGAAATAAGTCAGGTCGAATAAGGCAAATTCATATGATCTCAGGTAGACGTGGAATCTGAAAAACAAAAACAAACCAAAAAAAAGAAAAATGAACTCATAGATTCAGCAAACAGCTTGGTGGTTGCCGAAGGTGGGGGCTGAGGGATGGGGAAAATAGATGAAGGTGGTCAAAAGTACAGACATCCAGGACTAAAATAAATAAGTTATAAGGATATAGTGCACAGCATGGTGACTATAGTTAATAATACTATATTGCATACTTGAAATTTGCTTAAATAGTAGCTCTTAAAAGTCCTCATCACAAGAAAATAGTTGTAACTATATATAGTAATGGATGTTAGTTAGACTTATTGTGGTGATCATTTTGCAATGTATACAAATATCAAATCCTTACGTTGTACAACTGAAAATAATATCATATTGTATGTCAATTATACCTCAATGTAAAAATTTTATAAAAAGAAAGCTTTATCAAGAGGAGGCTAAAATGAATAATTCTGTAATACAAATTGAATGCTATCAACAATGGTCATTCAGTATTGCAAAATGCAAACAAAAGGCTTATGATTCTCCTTTTTCCATTTGACATCTATGTTTTATAGAGTACTCAGCAGTGAGAAAAACAGTCCATTAAGGTACTTAGAAAATATTAAAACTTTTATTTTTATGGGATCCTTTCTAAAGAATGTCTATTTTGTGTAAGTTTTATAGTACATGTAATTTGTAAGTCACTAGTAAATATACTTATTTGTTTATTCATTCTTCTACTTAACAATATTGAATAACTTCTATGTGTCAAACAGTATTCTACTATTTTAGACCTGAGGATATAGATATGAACAAAAAAGACTGATCTCACCAAGGCTACATGGGTGAGGCTGAAAATAAGCAAATGAATATGTACGTATACAACAGGTAATGAAAAATGTTGTAAAGTACAAAAATATATATAGAAACAATCATACAAACAATCAAAACAAGGCTAGAACCTGTCTGAATGGGAGGGTGCTGCATTATGAAGGGAGGTCAAGTAGGGCCTCTTCTTTTACTTTTTTTAATTTTATTAAAGTTTATTGGGGTGACAATTGTTAATAAAGTTACTTAGATTTCAGGTGTACAATTCTGTATTACATCATCTATAAATCCCACTGTGTGTTCACCACCCAGAGTCAGTTCTCCTTCCATCACCATATATTGGATCCTCTTTACCCTCATCTACTATCCCCACCCACTTACCCTCTGGTAACCACTAAACTATTGTCTGTGTCTATGAGTTTTTGTTTCTCATTTGTTTGTCTTGTTCTTTTGTTGTTTTTGGTTTATATACCACATATCAGTGAAATCATATGGTTCTCTGCTTTTTCTGTCTGACTTATTTCACTTAGCATCATACTCTCAAGATCCATCCATGTTGTCACAAATTGTCCTATTTCATCTTTTCTTACCTCCAAATAGTATTCCATTGTGTATATATACCACAACTTCTTTATCCATTCATCTATCGAAGGACATTTTGGTTGTTTCCATGTCTTGGCCACTGTAAACAAAGCTGCAATGAACATTGGAGCACACTTGTCTTTATGGATAAATGTTTTCAGATTTTTTGGGTAGATACCTAGGAGTGGGATTGCTGGGTCATACAGTAATTCTATTTGTAATTTTTTGAGGAACGTCCACACTGCCTTCCATAGTGGCTGCACCAGTCTGCATTCTCACCAACAGTGTATGAGGGTTCCTTTTTCTCCACAGCCTCTCCAACACTTGTTACTATTTGTCTTGTTGATGATAGCCATTCTAACTGGGGTGAGGTGATAACTCATTGTGGTTTTTATTTGCATTTCTCTGGTGATTAATGATGTTGAGCATTTTTTCATATGTCTACTGCCCATTTGTATGTCCTCTTTGGAGAAATGTCTCTTCAGGTCGTCTGTCCATTTTTCAATTTGGTTGTTTGTTTTTTGGTTGTTGAGTTGCATGAGTTCCTTATATATTTTGGATATTAGCCCCTTATTGGAGACACTGCAAAAATCATCTCCCATTCACTAGGTTGCCTCTTTATTTTGTTGATGGTTTCTTTTGCTGTGCAGAAGCTTTTAAGTTTGATATAGTCCCATTCATTTATTTTAGCTTTTACTTCCCTTGCCTTTGGAGTCAAATTCATAAAATGCTCTTTGAACCCAAGGTCCATAAGTTTAGTACCTATGTTTCTTCTAGGCAATTTATTGTTTCAGGTCTTATGCTTAAGTGTTTGATCCATTTTGAATTATTTGTACATGGTGACCGATAGCAGTCCAGTTTCATTCTTTTGCACGTGGCTTTCCAAATTTCCCAGCACCATTTATTGAAGAGGCTGTCTTTTCTCCATTGTATGTTTTCTGATTCTTTGTCAAAAATTATCTGTCCATATTTATGTGGTTTTATTTCTGGGTTCTCAATTCTATTCCATTGGTCTATGTGTCTGTTTTTCTGCCAATACCATGCTGTTTTCATTATTGTAGCCCTGTAGTACAAGCTAAAGTCAGGGAGTGTGATACCTCCAGCATTGTTCTTTTTTCTTAAGATTGCTTTGGCTATTTGGGGTCTTTCGTGGTTCCATAAAAATCTGATGATTTTTTTGTTCTATTTTTTTAAAAAATGCCATTGGGATTTTGATGGGGATTGCATTAACTCTGTATATTGCTTTGGATAATATGGCCATTTTAAGTATCTTGATTCTTCCAATCCATGAGCATGGAATGTCTTTCTATTTCTTTATGTCTTCTTCAAATTCTTTTAAAAATGTCTTATAGTTTTCAACATATAGGTCTTTCACATCCTTGGTTAAGTTTATTCCTAGGTATTTTATTCTATTTGCTGCAATTGTAAAAGGAATTGTGTTTTTTATTTCTTTTACTGAGATTTCATTGTTAGTATATAGGAATGCAATGGACTTTTGTATGTTGATTTTGTAGCCGGCCACATTACTGTATTCATTGATTGTTTCTAATAGCTTTTTGGTGTAGGATTTAGGGTTTTCTATACACAGCATCATGTCATCTGTAAAGAGTGACAATTTAACTTCTTCACTCCCAATTTGGATGCCTTTTATTTCTTTCTCTTGCCTGATTGCTCTGGCGAGGACTTTCAACACTATGTTGAAAAGCAGAGGTGATAGGGTACAACCTTGTCGTGTTCCTGAACGTAGAGCAAAGGGCTTCAGTTTTTCACCATTAGTTATGAGATTAGCTGAGGGTTTGTCATATATGGCCTTTATTATGTTAAGGTATTTTCCCTCTATACCTATTTTATTAAGTGTTTTAATTATAATGGATGTTGTATCTTGTCAAATGCTTTTTCTACATTAATTGATATGATCATATGATTTTTTTGGCCCATATTTTGTTTATGTGATGTATCACATTGATGGATTTGCATATGTTGAACCATCCTTGTGCCCCTGGGATGAACCCCACTTGGTTGTGATGAATAATCTTTTTAATGCAGTGTTGCATTCAATTTGCTAGAATATTGTTTAGGAGTTTTGCATCTGTATTCATCAGAGATATTGATCTGTAATTCTCTTTTTTTGCATTGCCCTTGCCAGGTTTTGGTATCAGGGTAATGTTGGCCACATAAAATGAGTTAGAGAGTACTGTCTCTTTTTCAATTTTTTGGAAGAGTTTGAGCAGGATTGGTATTAGATCCTCTTTGAAGGTTTGGTAGAATTCACTAGCAAAGAGATCTGGTCCCGGACTTTTGCTTTTGGGAAGGTTTTGGATGACTGATTCAATTTCGTTACTGGTGATCGGTCTGCTTAGATTTTCCAGTTCTTCATGGTTCAGCCTAGGAAAGAAATATGTTTCTAAGAACTTGTCCACTTCTTTCAGGTTATTGAAATTGGTGGCATATAGTCCTTGATAGTATTCTTGGATGATCCTTTGTATTTCTGTGGCATCCGTGATAACATCCCCCTTTTCATTTCTGATTTGTTTATTAGTGCCTTTTCTTTTTTTATCTTAGTGAGCCTAGCCAAGGGTTTGTCAATTTTGTTAATCTTTACAAAGAACCAGCTCTTTGTCACATTAATTTTTTCTATTGTCTTTTTGTTCTCTATTTCATTTAGTTCTGCTCTGATTTTTGTTATTTCCTTTCTTCTGCTGACCTTGGGTTTCATTTGTTCGTTTTCTACTTCTTGAAGATGTAATGTGAGGTTATTTATTTGGGATTTTTCTTGTTTTTTTGAGATAGTCCTGTAATGATATGAATTTCTGTCTTAAAACTGCTTTTGTTGCATCCCTAAAATTTTGGCAGGATGTATTTCATTGTCATTTGTTCCTATGTATCTTTGATCTCTCCTCTAACTTCTTCTTTGACCCAGTCGTTCTTTAAAAGTATGTTGCCAGAGGGTAAGGGGGGTGGGGGGGGTGGGGGGTGGGAGATGAGGGTAAGAGGGATCGAATATATGGTGATGGAAGGAGAACTGGCTCTGGGTGATGAACACACAATGGGATTTATAGATGATGTAATACAGAATTGTACACCTGAAATCTATGTAATTTTACTAACAATTGTCACCTCAATAAATTTAATAAAATTTAAAAAAAAAACTGAAAAAAAAAAGTATGTTGTTTAATCTCCATGTATTTGTGTTTTTTCCTGCTTTCTTTTTGCAGTTGATATCCAATTTCAAAGCCTTGTGATCAGAGAATATGCTTGGTATGATTTTAATCCTCTTAAATTTGCTGAGGTTAGTTTTATGTCCCAATATATGGTCTATCCTTGACAATGTTCCATGTATATTAGAAAAAAAAATGTATAGTCTGATGTTTTAGTATGAAGTACTCTATAAATGTCGATTATGTCCGTTTCATCTAATGTGTCATTTAGGGCTGCT
This sequence comes from Rhinolophus sinicus, assembly GCF_036562045.2. Taxonomy (NCBI): domain Eukaryota; kingdom Metazoa; phylum Chordata; class Mammalia; order Chiroptera; family Rhinolophidae; genus Rhinolophus; species Rhinolophus sinicus. The sequence continues at coordinate 12,004,892 of NC_133765.1, forward strand.
ATTTCGTTATTTCTTTTCTGTTTGGATGATCTATCCATAGCTGTCAATGATGTATTTAGGTCCCCTAGTATAACTGTGTTTTGGCTAATTTCTCCCTTGAGTGCTGTTAGTAGTTGCTTGGTATATGTCGGTGCTCCCTGATTGGGGGCATAAATATTGATGACTCTTATGTCTTCTTGTTGTATATTCCCCTTTACCATTATGAATTGTCCATCTTAATCTCTTGTTATCTTTTTCACCCTGAAGTCTCTTTCATCTGATATCATTATGGCTACACCTGATTATCTCTGGATACCATTTGCTTGCAGTGTCAATTTCCACCCTTTCACTTTGAGTCTATGCTTGTCCTTGTAGCTGAGATGTGTCTCTTGGAGATAGCATATGGTTGGGTTTAGTTTTTTGATCCGATCTGCTACTCTGTGACTTTTTATTGGTGAGTTCAGTCCATTTACATTTAGGGTGATTATTGATATGTGAGGATTTCCTGTCATTCTATCTTTAGTTTTCTGGTAATGCTGTGTCTCCATTGTTTCTTTGCCGTTTTGTTTTTGTCTATTATTTCTGTGTGGTGGTATTCTATGATGTTTCCCTCTGTCTCTTCTTTTATTAGAGTATACATTTCAGTTCTGGATTTTTTTTTTTTTTTGAGTGGTTACCATTAAATTTATGTAAAAGAAAGTTTGATATTTAGATATTTAGAGTATTCTGTTTTCTTCAGCATGCTTACTTTCTTCATTCCCATATTCCAGTTCAGGCCTTTACTGTCCCCCTTTTTATGCTTTCATTGCCACAAATTGTCCCTGTTGATGGTGGTTGAATAGCCTCCTTTAGTATTTCTTGTAGTGCAGGTCGTGTATTAGAAAATTCCCTCAGCTTCTGTATGTCTGGAAAGGTCTTTATTCCTCCTTCATATCTAAGAGATATCTTTGCTGGGTATATTATTCTTGGCTCATAATTTCTCTCAATGTTTTGAATATTGCGTTGCACTCCCTCCTGGCTTGTAGAGTTTCTGCTGAAAAATCTGATGATAATCTAATGGGCTTTCCTTTGTAGGTTACCATCTTCTTTTCCCTGGCTGCCTTGAGGATTGTTTCTTTGTCGTTGATTTTTGACAGTTTCAATACAATGTGCCTTGGAAAAGGCCTATTGGGATTGAGGTAATTATGTGTTCTGTTTGCTTCTTGGATTCGAGGATCCAGTTCTTTCCACAAGTTTGGAAAGTTCTCATCGACAATTTGTTTGAATATACTCTCTGTTCCCTTCTCTCTTTCTTCTCCTTCTGATATGCCCATTATTTTTATATTGCTCTTTTGATGGAGGCAGAAAGTTCTTGTAGAGTTCTTTCATTTCTTTTAAGTCTCAAGTCTTTTTCTTCCTCCATCTGTGTCATTTCCAGGTTTCTATCTTCGATGTCACTGATTCTTTCCTCCCTCTGGTCAACTCTACTACCTAAGCTGGCTATTTCATTTTTTTAATTTCTTCTATTGAGTTCTTAACCTCCAGAAATTCTATTTGGTTCTTTTTTAAAATTTCAATCTCTTTCGTAAAATTCTGATGTTATTCTTTGATTGTGTTTCTGAGTTCATTAAACTGCCTTTCTGTGTTTTCTTGCATCTCGTTAAGTTTTTTCAGAACTGCAATCTTGAATTCTCTGTCATTTAAGTCACATATTTCCATATCTTTAAGTTCCTTTTCTGGAGACTTTTCACTTTCTTTCTGAGCTGTGTTCTTGCCTGGGTTATTCATGGCAATTAATGATTTATTATTTCTCTTCCTAGACATCTACAGGAGTGGGTTCTGCAACAGGTTGATAGGAAGAGGTTTTCCAGTACGTGTTGGTAGAATGTTTATTTTGTCTCCGACTGCAGCCTTTTTTCTCTCTCACACACTGTAGTGTTATGTTTTCCCTGCACTATTCCAGCTTCTCACACAATGGGGGGATTTCCTGGAAGGCGGGCTTCTCTTCTGTTAATAGTTTGCCTGTGTCACAGGACGCAGCATCCATGTGGGGATGCGGAGCGCTCTTGAAGTTCCCAAGGTCTTCCTACACCAGATTCAGAGCCTGTGTGTTTCAGCAGTTCTGTTTACTCCTGCAGGGATCCACCCAGATAGGTGGGGCCAGGGGCGGGGTGAGTTGTGAGAGGTGGCCCAGAGCAATGGCAGCGACCAACACCACAGCCAGTCCTGCTTCCACAGTTCCCTCCCCTTTGCCAGAACTAGTTGGGCTGCCAATCTGTTTCTGCGGACCACAGTTCTCAGAACAGCAAATATTCTGTTCTGTTGATCTGGTGCTGCTACTGTTCAGCTTCTAGCACTGGGCAAGTGGGGGCAGGGCGAGCTCTGGGAGGGTAGGGAGTGGGTGACTAGTCTCCGTGCCTAAGGCTTCCGTTCTCTGCTTGGCAGTGAGGGCTTAAACCACCGTTTTCAGCCTTCTTCGCTCAGTCTTTTCTCCGAGGTCTCTGCCATGAGTGTTGGGTACAGCCATGTTATATGCTGCCCCCTCAGCCCTGTGGGCCATAAAAAGAGCCCTAGCAGTGCGAGTTCTTTCCTCTCTCTGAGCTGCGGTATTTCCAGGATGCAGCGAGCTCGGAGCACTGAGCTAGGTCTGAATCTTGTGCCCATGCGGCTCTGTCTCCACACTTCTCCTTTCTCTCCTCCCTAGCTCGCGCAATTTGCCCATCTTTAGATGAATTCAGTAGTGGGCCTCTTCGTTTTGCCTGTCTGCTGTGCAGGGAGTCCTTTGTGGATTTATAGTTGTCGATTTGTTGTAAATTCCAAGGGAGATTTCCAGAGGCTCACCTCACACCGCCATTTTGATGATGTCTCTATGGCCTCTTTAAACAGGTGGCATTTGGACCCTGATGGGATGATGTGCGGGAGGGAATCAAGCGAAGATCTAGGAAGAGAACACAATGAGTACACAGGACTTGAAGAAGGACCAGCTTACACATGTGAGGAAAAGCAAGGGAATATTTGTCCAGAGCAGGGTAATAAGGTGGGGAACGGTAGGAGAAAGGTTCAGGGAGGCAGACAGGAGCCAGATTATATAAGGCCTGGTAGGCCTCAGTAAGGAGTTTGATTTTATTATGATGGAGGCCATCTTAGGGGTTTGACCACATGATCTTATTTACAATTCAAAAAGATCTCTCTGGCTTCTGTATAGACAATAGTCTGTAAGGGGAAAGAGTAAGGAGATCAGAAAACAGGGAGGCTGTTGCAGAGTGTAGACAAGAGATGGTGGTGACTTGGACCAAAAATGATAAATACTTTCCACAACTCAGTATGTGTTTCAGAGACGTCTTAGAAAAGAAAGTAGGATTTAAATCCAAAAACTGAATTTGGAAGCAGTGTTCTCTCTCCATTGCTATTTTGTGTCACAGGGGAAGTCACTTCATTTCTCTGAGATTTACTTTCTAAAATAAAAATAATGTTTACCTAAAAGTACTGTTATAAAAATTGAATATAGTAAGACTGATTATATATACATATATAATATATGTGTAGATATAACTATTTGTTGAACCAAATGATAGTAGTACTTTTATGGGCAGAATGGCTGAATAGCAACAATTTCATATAGTTCAACCTAAATATATTGAAAATAAACTATTATCCAAATTCCAAACCAAGGAAAACAAATGAAGTATAAAGGCTTTTTTTATTGGTATCAACTTATGCTTATTAATTCTCTCTTATTAATAAATATGAACTTATTAGGTGCCAGACATTGAAATTCAGTAAATCCCCCAAACAATTTTATAAGTCAGGAATAATGTTCCAACATACATCACAGAAGAGGAAACTGAAGAACAAAGATGTAATGCAACATATCAAAGGCCACAGTTTACAAATGATCAAGTCTGAATCTTAAACATAGGTAATCTGACACCCAGCCCAAAATCTAGTATACCTCACTGTCTCTTCAGTAAGTTCAATTATAAGGACAAACAGGACTTATTTTCAGATGTCTCCAGTCTGAGTTGGCTTTTTCTGAACTGTGCCTAGAGTTGAACTTAGCCCATCTCATGTCACTTCTGCCTCTGTTAATATACAAAACAGCATCACCAGCTACCTATTCTCACCCCAACTTCTGTTCTCACTGCAGAAGAGCCTTGGTATTCTTTACACAAATGCAAAAAGTCATTTTGCTGCTTAACCACAATAGAATGGTCCATTTAAAAATTTTATTAGGAAATATGCCCTGAGGCTATGATGTGGCGAACTCAGGTGATGCATAAATCCAGAGGCAGGAAAGTATTAGGACAAGGATGGACATCACTTCCTCTAGAAATGTGAGGAACAGGATTTGGTGAGAATGGATGTCTGTAAGAACAGCATAGAGACTCTCAGGGAAGCTCCCATTGCTTCAGGAGGCTATAACTCACAAGTTCAATAACAAAGGCCACAAGGCTACAGCTGAAAATAAGAGGAGGAAAAGTAAAGTTCTCTAAGGAAAATTAACTCAAGTTCAAGGATGTTGTTTGAGGGGGTGGTGGAGAGTAAGAAAGAGGGAATATATCTTCTCATGTTTCTTGGTGACCTGAAATCTTCAGTGTAACAGTAGAATGTGAATGGCAAACATATTTGTATTTCACAATGCCCTTCCTGATTGGTACTGAATACAATTATATAGGCTAAATTAAGACTAATTTTGCCATCTCTAGTCTAAACCAACTCAAAATCAATGGTCCACTGCAGATTGCCTCACGGGTAAAAGTGAAGACAAGAGACACTAGCTTTGCAAAGTAGGTCATGGGAGTCTGTGCTCACAAGTCAGTTCCTCTGTCCATCAAGCTGATAGGCACAGATAAATAAACAGAAGGAACAGCTCTGTGAATGGTTCCTGATTACAGCAGACATCATTGTTAAGAAAGGAAATGAGGTCTGAATAGGGAAGAGATGACAGTTTGTCTACCAGATACACTATAGGGATTTGCACGCTCGTATTCACTTTCTCAGGATTTCTTTACCTCTGTAAATAGAACAACTTTATCGATGAGCTCACCAGTCCTCCTCTATTTTATCCCAAAGTTGGTTTTCAAATGTTATTTTATGTAAGAACCACCCAGGGTTGTTGTCTAAGTGCAGATTCCTTGGCCTTAGGCTCGGAGATTCTGATTGGGTCAGTTGGGGGTGAAGCCTAGGAATCAGTGTTTACCCAGCTATTTTCATGCAGGTCATTTGTGCACCACACTTTTGGAAACACCACTAAGGGTAATATGTGTATGTGTATACACATATAAAATTTATATTATTTGTATTCATGAAGCAGTGACTGTTCAGTATTCAACGTAAATAATATCACAAGAAAGCTTGTCTCAGGTTCCCTGCCTTCACCTCCAAACCCCATCACCACTGTCCCCAAGATGGGGACAGGATTGACTATGTCAGCCACAAATGATAAAGCTACATTATCAAAGGTAATTTGCTTCTTGTTTAAGTAGCTGGAATTTTTTCTCAGTTTATTGAAAAATAATTGACATATATCACTGTATAAGCTAAGGTGTACAACACGATGACTTGATTTATATGTATTGTAAGTTGATTATCACAAGAAGTTTAGTTAACATCCATTATCTCATGTAAATACAATAAAAAATTGCCTTTGTGATGAGAACTCTTAGAATGTACTATTTTAATGACTTTCCTATAAATCATAGAGTAGTGTTGACTATAGTCACCATAGTGTACATAACATCCCTAATACTTATTTTTCTTATAACTGGAAGTTTGTATCTTTTGAACACCTTCCTCCAATTGCTCCTCTCCTCTGGATTTTTTTTTAAATGTAATTTACAACTGAACATTTACTATGCCCTCTAAATTAACTTCTCTATTAGACAGTTTCTATTTATTTACTTATTAAAATTTATTGGGGTGACAATGGTCAACAAATGTACATAGGTTTCAAGTGTACAATCCTGTACTTCATCATCTATATATTGCATTATGTTTACCACCCATTGGTACAGCTGCTATCAAAACAGTGTGGAGGTTCCTCAAAAAAATAAGAATAGAATTACCATATGACTCAGCAACCCCTCTCCTGGGTATCTACTTAAAAAATTTGAAAACATCCATAAAGATATACATACTCCAATGTTCAATGCAGCGTTATTGACGGAGGCCAAGACATGGGAACAACCAGTGTCCTTCAATAGGTGATTGGATAAAGAAGATGTGGTATACTCATATATACACAATGAAATACTACTCTCATATAAGATAAGATGAAATAGTGTCATTCGTGACAATATGGATGGATCTTGAGATTATTATGCTGAGCAAAATAAGTTAGACAGAAAAAGTCGAGAACCATATGATTTCACCGATACGTGATATAAAAAACTGAAAACAACAAAAGAACAACAACAAATCAAGAAAGAAAACTCATAGACACAGACAATGGTTTACCAGAGGATAAGGGGGAGGGGGATGATAGATGAGGGTAAAGGGGATTAAATATATGGTGATGGAAAGAGAACTGACTCTGGGTGGTGAACACACAATGTGATATATATAGATGATATATTACAGAATTGAACACCTGAAACGTATGTAACTTTCCTGACAATTGTCACCCCAATAAACTTCAATTAAAAAAAAAAGTAAAAAGAAAAAATGAAGTACTGCCATTTGGGACAACATGGAGATATCTTGAAATTATTATGCTAAGTGAAATAAGTCAGACAGAAAAAGTAGAGAACCATATGACTTCACTCATATGTGGGACAATTTCTGTTTTTTAATTATATATTTCTTTTTTTCAGTTATAGTTGACATTCAATATTATTTTATATTAATTTCCAGGGTATAGCATAGTAGTTAGACATTTATATAATTTATGCAGTGATCCCCCTGACTAGAATACCCACCTGGCACTATATATAGTTGTTACAACATTATTGCCTATGTGCTTTTTGCTGTACTTTATATCCCTGTGACTATTTTCTAACTACCAATTTATATTTCTTAATCCACTAGCCTTTTTCACCCAGCTCCACAATTCCCCTCTCTCTGGCAACCAACAGTTAGTCTCTGTATCTACGACTCAGTTTATGTTTTGTTTATTTATTTTGTTTTTTATATTTGACATATAAGTGAGATCATATGGTATTTGTCTTTCTCAGTCTGACTTACTTCACTTAGTATAGTACCCATTAGATCCATCCATACTGTCACAAATTGTACTATATCATTTTTTATAGCCAAAGCCAATTTCTGAATATTAATAGATAATGTAATTTTTAAAATATTTTTATTAAAGTATAGCTAGCATACAATATTATATTAGTTTCAGGGGCACACCATAGTTATTCAACATTTATATACCTAAAGAAGTGATCAGCATGATAAGTATAGCAACCATCTGACACCACACCATGCTATGATAATATTATTGACTAAATTCCCTATGCCGTACATTGCATCCCCGTGACTTATCTGTTATACATCTGGACATTTGAACCTCTCATTACCCTTCATTTCCCCCTCTTTTTAATTTTTCAATTACAGTTGACATTTGATATTATTTTATATTATATTTATATCAGGTGTACAACATAGTGGTTAGACATTTATATAATTTAAAAAATGATGCCCCTAGCTAGTCTAGTACACATCTGGCACTATACATAATTATTACCATATTAATGACTATATTCCCTGTGCTTTACTTTACATCCCCATGACTATTCAGTAACTACCAATTTTTTCTTCTTAATCCCTTCACCTTTTTCACCCAGGCCCCCATACCCCTTTCTATCACCCCCCAAAATCTAGTACCAGTTGGACACCACATGTAGTTTTTACAATATTATTGACTATATTCCTTATGCTACACCCTACATCCCCATTGACTACTTGGTAACAACCAATTTGTACTTCTTAATCCCTTCCTCTTTTTTACCCACCACCTTTAACACCCCTCCCATTTGGCAACTATAAAAACATTCTCTGTATCTATGAGTTTATTTCTCTTTTGTCTATTTATTTTGCTCTTTAGATTCCATACATAAGTGAAAACATATTGTATCTGCCTTTCTCTGTCTGACATACTCCATTCAGCATAATATCCTCCATGTCCAACCATGATACCACAGATGGCAAGAACTCATTCCCTTCCATGGCCGAGCAATACTCCATTGTATATATATACTACCTCCTCCTTATCCATTCATCCATCGATGGATACCCAGGCTGCCTCCACATCTTGGCATTGTAAACAGTGCTGCAATGAACATATGGATGCATATGTCCCCTTGAAGTAGTGTTTTGGGTTTCTTCAGGTAAAAATCCAGAAATGGGATTACTGAGTCCTTCTTTTTTTCTTGTTATAGCCTTTGATACAAACTCTATTTTGTCTTGTATAAGTATTGCTACCCAAGCTTTTTTTGTTTGTTTGTTTCCATTTTTATGAAATATCTTTTACCATCCCTTTACTTTCAGTCTGTGTGTATCTTTCAATCTGAAGTAAACCTCTGATAGACAACCTATGTAAGGGTCTTGTTTTTTTATTTCCTTATTCATTCAGCCATCCTATGTTTTCATTGAAGCATTTATCCCATTAACATTGAAAGTAATTGTTGATAGATATGTAGTTATTGCCATTTTAGTTTTCATATATTTTATTTTATTTATTTTTAAACAAGTCCCTCTAAGATTCGTGGTGATACTTGTTTTGTGGTGATGAACACCTTTAGCTTTTTCTTGTCTGGGAAGCTCTTTATTAGTTCTTTCCTTCTGAACGACAGCTTTGCTAGGTAGAGTAATCTTGATTGTAGGTCATTCCTTTTCATCACTTTGAATATTTCCTATCAATCCCTTCTGGCCTATGGAGTTTCTATTGAGAAACAGCTGAAAGTCTTATGGGAGCTTCCTTGTAGTTAACTAATTGCTTTCTCTAGCTACTTTTAAGATTCTCTCTTTAAACTCTGGCATTTTAGTGATAATGTGTCTTGGTGTGGGTCGCTTTGGGTTCATCTTGTTAGGGACTCTCTGCTCCTGGGTGTGTATGTCTATTTCCTTCACTAAAGTAAGGAAGTTTTCCATGACTATTTCTTCAAATAGGTTTTCAATCCCTTGCTCTCTTTCTTCTTCTTCTGGTGCCCCCATGATGCGAACATTGGTACACTTGATATTGTCCTAGAGGCCCTTTAAACTATCCTCATTTCTTTGGATTCTTTTTACTTTTTGCTATTCTGATTGGGTGTTTTCTGCTAAGTTACCTTCTAAATCATTGATTCGACCCTCTACTTTATCTAACCTATTGTTGATTCCCTCTAGTGTATTATTCATTTTGGTTATTGTTTTCTTCTTTTCTGACTGATTCATTTTTATGTTTTTTATCTCCATTTTTAGGTTTCCAATATCTTTGCTGAAGTTGTCCCCGAGATCAATGAGCATCATTATAACCATGTTTTGAACTCTGCATCTGGTAGATTGCTTGTCTCTATTTTGTTTACTTCTTTTCCTGGAGATTTGTTCCATTCTTTTATTTGGGACACATTTTTTTGTCTCTTCATTTTGGCTTCCTCCCTGTGTTTGTTTCTATGTATTAGGTAGGGCTGCTATGCTTTCCAGTCTTAGCAGAGAGGCCTTATGTATGTGTCCTTTGGGGTCCAATGGTGCAGTCTTCCTTGTCAGCTGTGCTGGGTGCTCCAGGTGTGTCCCTTGTGTCGGTAGTATGTACCCTCCTGTTTTAGTTGAACTCTAATTTCTGTTTGCACTTTGAGGGGAGGGATTGATTCTCAGGCTAATTGGTTGTGAGGACTTGCCTGATATGAAAAGGCAAACTCAGGCCCACGTCCATATCCTATCTGGAGTCTTTGCTCAAGAACAAAAAAATGCATACTCAGAATTAGACAGAAGATGACACTGGGAAAGCTCAGGAATCGTCAGGAATAAACTAGGGAGGCAAGTCCTATGGACACTTGTGGGGTTGGAGTGGGTATGGCATTATTGGTCTAAATGTGCCTTGCTCCAGTTAGATTTAGGAAAGCAAAATCTCTAAGGACCTTGGTTTTAAATATTGAGAATGTCTTACACTTCCTATTCCTGTATTCTGTATAGGTGGAAGAATAATAAATGACTTAGCAGAATGGAGAAAGATCAAATCTAGTGCCTACAAGGACATATGCTAACAATAGCAAATCAATGTGCTGTATAGCACCCTCTATGGGATCAACAATCCGAGGCACCATTTACCAAGGAAAGTGCGGGTAAGACAAAGTAGGTATCATATAAAGAAAGGCTATCTGCTTGTATTTTTGAATGTCCAATGTACTTATATAATTATCTACCTATAAAGACAACATTGTGTTTTTTTTCCCCCTAATGCTTTTTATTTATTTATTTTGTGCCTTATGCTGGCTAGAAGCATCATTACAATGGTGAATAGAATTGTGGGTAGCAGTAATCCTTATCTTTTTCTAGTCTAAAGGGTAAATATTTAAGAATTCTTAAGTCTAGTATTTATTGCTGGTTAAAATATATATATTTATCATATTAAGAAACATCTCTCCTTATTTTGCTAAGAATACTAAGAATGATTGTATTTTCTGTTAATCATAAATTCATGTTGAATTATATTAAATACTCTCTTTGCATTCATTAAGATGATCATGTAGTTTACTCCTATATGCCATTAATGTGGCGGATTACACTGATTATTATTTTTTTTTTATTAAATTTATTGGGGTGACAATTGTTAGTAAAATTACATAGATTTCAGGTGTACAATTCTGTATTACATCATCTATAAATCCCATTGTGTGTTCATCACCCAGTCAGTTCTCCTTCCATCACCATATATTCGATCCCCCTTACCCTCATCTCCCACCCCCCACCCCCCGCCCCCCTTACCCTCTGGCAACCACTAAACTATTGTCTGTGTCTATGAGTTCATTGCAGCTTTGTTTACGGTGGCCAAGACATGGAAACAACCAAAATGTCCTTTGATAGATGAATGGATAAAGAAGTTGTGGTATATATACACAATGGAATACTATTCGGCAGTAAGAAAAGATGATATAGGAACATTTGTGACAACATGGATGGATCTTGAGAGATTAATGCTGAGCGAAACAAGTCAGACAGAAAAAGCGGAGAACCATGTGATTTCACTGATATGTGGTATATAAACCAAAAACAACAAAAGAACAAGACAAACAAATGAGAAACACTGATTAATTTTTAATGTTGAACAATTTTGCATCATTGAAATAAACTTTACTTGAATATAATGTTTTAATCCTGAATTTGGTTTGTTAATTTTCTCTTTAGAATTTTTCAACTCTATTCTTAAGATAATTGCATCTATTTTCTCATTTTAAAAATTATTTCAATTTTTGTGTAAAGTCTTTTGATGTGAAGAAAGTAGAAATAAAAGAACAAATTAAAACCAAATACAGTAGAAGAAAACAGTAAGATAAGAACACAAATGTATTAAATAAAAAGGAAATATAGAATAAAAACATTATGGAAGTTAAAAGTTAATTCTTTGGAAAGATCAGTAAAGATAATAAAAATTTTAGTGAGATTGAACGAGAAAGAGATAAAACACATATTAGTAATAACAGGATCGCTATTGATCTATAGAGATTATAAGTAAATAAGAAGATAATTTGAATCTTTTTGTGTCAGTACATTTGAAAATTTAAAAGAAATTAGTAAATTCTTTATAAAGAGCAATTAGCCAAAACTCACATAAGAAATAGAAAATTTGAATTTTCCTATATGAAATATAGAAATTTATCCCAACTTAAATATTTTCTTATAAGGAAAATTTCAGGCCCTTTTGGCTTCTCTAATAAGTTCTTCCAAAAGTTAGTAGAGGAAATCATGCCCATCTTTCAATAAGTCTTCCAGGCAATAGATAGAGAACACTTCCCAACACAATGTTTACAAGTCACTTTAGAAAGAACATCAATTCACAAAACAGATAACCATATGGCCAGGAAGCATTAGAAAAGGTATTTAATCTCATTAGTTAGCAGGTGAAAGCAAATTAAAGCCACAATTAAGTAAACATGCGCGCGCACACACACACACACACACACACACACACACACACAACACAGAATGGCTAATATTGAAGACAAACAAGTACCCTAACAAGGAAGGTTTACCAGTTGATATTCAGACTACTTATAGAAGTGTAAATTGGTTCAATCACTTTGGAACTGTTGGCAGTATTTACTAAATCTGAACAAAAACTTATCTTAATTCCCAGCAATTCCACTTTTAAGATTGTTCCAAACAGAAATGCATACATAGGTTAACCAAAAGACATGTACAATAGTGTGCATAGATAACATTTTTGTGGTAGTCCCAAACCGGAAACAACCCAAGTGCCTATAATGAAAAGAATAGATATTTGTAACAATTATATAAAATGGAATATTACACCAAAGTACAAATAAATACACCCCTGCTATAGAGACAAAGATATATGTTGCCTTACAGCTGCCAAACCGTTTGTTCCCCCGCGCTCTTCCCAGGATTTCACAAGGGAGTATCTCAGCAAACTGAGGCCCAATGGAGAGATATTGGAAAAGCTCCTTTGAGGGGAAGTCTCAGCAAACTGAGACCGATGGAATTGCATTGGTACCTCCCCTTCAATGGATTCCTTGGAGATGTGCCTGTGTGTGAAGGCAAAGTTCAGCTGGAACACAATGGGAACTTTCGGAAAGACAGCCAGTAGGCTACTAACACACAGATCTTGAGATTAACAATCTTTTACCTCTTTAGAAGTTTACCAATAAAAACTACACATTGGTCCAATTCGGGGTTCAGTCCCTGAGACTGTTGCCCTTGGCTCCGCAGTCTTGCCCTCTATTCATGGCTACTGTCTTTTCTTAACCCTGCGCCGCCCTTCTCTCTCCCCACAACCCTCGTCGTGCTGGACACAACTGATATAGTTGACTCTCATAAACATAATATTGAATGAAAGAAGTCAAATATAAAAACATTCAAATTATATGAGTCTATTTATATAAAGGTCAAGAGCGAGCAAAATAATCCACGGTATATGGGTTACCTTTGCATATGGTAATGACTGAATTTTATAGCAGAAGACTTCTTGGTTGTTTGCAATGTTTTATACCTTGATCTCTGTGGTAGTTAAATGAGTTCATGTAGGAAATATCTATTGTATTGTATACTTAAAATTTGTGCATTTGATTTTATATATGTAATACCTCAGTTATAGACATTGGTAAAATTAAAAAGAAATTAGCTGAAATTTAAAAATAAGTGAAAAGAAAACAAGATCCACTACACACTTATTACAATGGTTAAAATTAAAAGCAAAATGAAAAAAAGAAATGTCCAGACAATACCGTCCACTGGCAAGGATGCAGAGTAAGAGGAACTCTCATTCATTACTGGAGGGGATGCAAAAATGGGAATTCCAACTACTTTGGAATACAGTTTGACAGTTTTTTTTTTTTACAAAGCTCAACATAGTCTGACCATATGTTCCAGCTATTCTGTGCTAGGTATTTAACTAACTGACTTTAAAACTTACACACACAATAACTTGCACACAAATATTTATAGTGGCTTTATTCATAATTTCCCCAAACTGGAAACAAACAAAATGTCCTTCAATAAGTGAATGGATAAACTATGGTGCATCAATACTATGCAGTGATCAAAAGGAATGAGCTATTAATCTAGGTAACCACATAGATGAATTTAAATACATATTGCTAAATTAAAGAAGCAAATCTGAGAATGAAATGATACTGTTTGATTCATTTATATAACATTTTAGAAAAGGTGAAAAAAACAAAAAGAAATGGAAAATAAGGGGGGTGAGGTGGAGGGAGTATTGACTAGATGCTTGTCAAAGATCAGTTGACTATTTATGTGTGGCTCTATGTCTGAGCTCTCTCTATTCTCTTCTATTGGTATATATGATTGTCTTCAAGCTGATACCATACTGTTTTCATTACTGTAGCTTTATAATGTATTTTGAAACTGGAAAATGTAATGCCTCCAACTTATTATTCTTTCTTAAGATTGATTTACCTATTTGTGGTCTCTTGTGGTTCCATATGAATTATAGAATTTTTTTTCTATTTCTGTTGAAAAATGCCATTGAGATGGATCATAGATTTAAATGTAAACCTAAAACTGTAAAACTCGTAGAAGAAAACATAGGGAAAAGCTTCATGGCATTGCTTTTTAGCAATGACTTCATGGATATGACACCAAAAACACAGGCAAGAAAAATAACCAATAGGACTACATCAAACGAAAATTGCTATGCACTGTAAAGGCAATAATCAATACAGTGTAAAGCACCCTATGGAATGGGAAAAAAATATTTGCAAACCATATATCTGATAAGGGGTTAACATTTAAAATACATAAAAGACTCCTGCAATTCAATAGCAAACAAAGCTAATAATCCAATTTTTAAAATGGGATAAGAACTTATATAGACATTTCTTCACAGAACACATACAAATGGCTAATAGGTACATGAAAAAAATTCTTGACATTACTAATCATCAGGAAAATGCAAATTAAAACAACAATAATATATCACCTCACACATGTCAGGATAGCTGTTATCAAAAAGACCCCCAAAGACAACAAGTATTGGTGAAGATGTGGAGAAATTAGAGGCCTCGGACACTGAAAATGAGAATATGAAATGATGCAGCTGCTAAGCAAAACAATATGGAGCTTCCTCAAAAAATTAAAAATAGAATTACCATACAATCCAGCAATTCTACTTCTGGGTGTTTGTTTAAAATAATTGAAATCAGGATCCTTGGTACTTTTGTATTTATTGCAGCAGTATTCACAATAGACAAAATGTGAAAACAACCTAAACGTTCATTGATGGATAAAGAAAACGTGGTGTATACATACAATGGAATACTATTCAGCCTTTAAAAAGAAGGAAATTCTGGAATATGTGGATGAACCTTGAAGATATTAAGTTAAATCGAATAGACCAGTTACAGAAAGACAGATACTACATGATTCCACTTATGTGAGGTATCTAAAACAGTCAAGTTCATAGACTCAAAGAGTGGAGTCGTGGTTTCCAGGGGCTGGAGGAAGAGGGAAATGGGGAGGTACTACTTAATGGGCATGTTTCAGTTCAAGATAAATAAGCTAGAAATTTGCTGTACTTACAGTCAACAATAATGCATTGCACACTTAAAAAATTAAGAGGGTAAGTCTCAGGGTAAGTATTCTTACCATAATAAAATAAAATTTAAAAAGAGAAATGTGAATATTAGTAAAAAAATAGAAGTTTACAGCACAAAGAAACTATATTTATGCAAATTTTTAAAAAATACATCGTGGAGAACCCCAGGATGTAATGCTACGACAAAAGAATCTGATTGTATTACAAATGTACAACACAACCCCACTGAAGTGAGTGGGGAAAAAAGAGCTGCTGACCTAAGTAATTTTGGAAATGACTGGAAACTATAAGACTAAAGACAAAAGGAACTACAGTAAATTCCCCCTTATCTGTGGTTTCACTTTCCATGTTAGTTACTCAGAGTCAATGCTGGCTTGAAAATATAAAATGGAAAATTCCATAAATAAACATTTCATAAGTTTTAAATTGCAAGCTATTCTGAGTAGCATGGTGAAATCTTGCACCACTCCCTATGTCCAGACTGGATGTGAATCATCTCTTTGTCCAATGCCTGCACCCTATAGATGCTCCCTGCCCATTAGTCATTTAGTCGTCATTTCAGCTATCTAATCAACTGTCAAGATATTACAATACTTCTGTTCAAGTAGCCTTTATTTTACTTAATAATGGCCCCAAAATACAAGAGTAGTCATGCTGGCAATTCAGACATGCTGAAGAGAAGTTATAAAGTGCTTCTTTTAAATGAATAGGTGAAAATTCTTGACTTAATCATGCAAGAAAAAAGCATGCTGAGGCTGCTAAGATCTATGGTAAGAATAAATCTTCCATCCATGGAATTGTGAAGAAGGGAAAATCAATTTGTGCTAGTTTTGCTGTTGCACCTCAAACTTCAAACACATCTCATCACCTAAGTATTGTATCATCTCACATCATCACAAGAAGGGTGAGTAGAGTACAGTAAGACATTTTGATAGAGAGAAGCCATATTCACGTAATTTTATTACAGTATATTATTACAGTTGTTTTATTTTCTTACAGTTATTGTTGTTAATCTCCTTCCATGCCTAATTTTTAAACTAAACTTTATCAAAATTATGTATGTATAGGAAAAATCACAGTATATATAGAGTTCAGTACTATCCACTATTTCAGGCATCCGCTGGAGGTCTTGGGAAGTATCCCTTATGGATAAGAGGAGACTATTTTATACATCAGCAGCATATGCTAGGTGATAAAGTTATTTCTCACAGAGATATGGGTTAACAGTTCTTAAACTGCTGTAAATGTACTGCAGTTGAACAAATAAGTAAATGAATGGCAGATGGTGAGAGACTTGTTTCTTAATGTTGGAACAGGATTTACAGATAAGCAAGGAGAAGGGAAGGCTAGAATGACCTATGTGGTATATGGATTAGAGTCTTAGATGTCAGCATGATCTCATGTTTATTTTAAAATGGGCACTGACTGATAGGTATAAAACTAATTATAAATATGTGTGTATACATGGTCAGTATGTATAAATATATTTTTCTAACTCTATCCACTGAAAGGACCTAGAAGCCATGATACCCCAGTAGCAATGGACACACCCAGTGTTGAGATCTCATTTTCTAATACTATTCTCCAATGAAAGGAATAAGGGCTTTTTGGAGAATTGGCAGATTCTAGGTTAGGGGAAGCAATATATAAGATGAAACTAGGGTATTTTGTAGTGTCAGAAAGTAAACAAGTGCTAAAACAAACAAACAAACAAGAAACAAACAAAAAACATAATGATGGGGTATGTCAAAGGAACACAAAGCCAACTGAAAGACCTCCCATTGCCCAAACCTGGAACAGTTTGAGTAACAAAATAAATAGCATACTATGGATTATAACTCAAGGATAAAATAAATATCCATATGTCCATACTGATATAAATGATTGAACACTTAACAAAATGAGGGTGAAGAAACAAAGCCCTCATGCAGAATTCCAAAACAATGTATGTAGATACTACTTCCTCAAAGTGGTAAAATGTAATTTCTATTATTTGAGTATAGATGTTGCTTAGGGACTCACTTTCAAAGACTACACTATGAAAAGAAGAAAAAAAGGGGGGTTTTAAAGTAGAGAAATCTGGCAAGCTGTACCTTAGCCAGGTGAGTAAGTTTAACATCATCAGTGGTAAGTCATATTATGCTATGCATTAAACTCTTTACCTGGGATTAAAATTTTCTAAGTGGAGCCTCTGGTGCTGCAATCATTCAGGATCTTAAGGCTTACTGGAGAGTTTTGTTTGATGGAAAAGCCTTTCTTTTTTTCCCTATCTGCCATTCTCCTGGTCTTTCTCAGGCTCATTAGATACCTAGAGTGTCCCTCTCCATGCCTCTACTCTAAACCCTAGCTTGGAAAAAAGTGTGGTTTCAGCTGCTGAAGGAACTCAGCTATTTGTAGAAAAGGT
Source organism: Rhinolophus sinicus (assembly GCF_036562045.2). NCBI lineage: Eukaryota > Metazoa > Chordata > Mammalia > Chiroptera > Rhinolophidae > Rhinolophus > Rhinolophus sinicus. The sequence goes on from NC_133765.1 coordinate 12,022,468, forward strand.
CAGGGTCAGTTAAAAACAGGATCAACTTTTCCATTTAACATTTTGTAGGATATTCATTTCTGTCAAATGTTATTCAGGGATTTGATATGTTGCCTACTTTACAGTATGTTCAGTCTATCAACATATCACGATTCATCCCTTAACCCCTTTATTCATTCATATGAGGTGTTATCAAACAATACAGGGAATGTTTAAATTAAAAAAAATATTACTGTGAAAGACACATTACCATTAATCCCCCTTGCTTTAAACACACTTATCCCATTGTTCTTGCCACTTCCTGAAGCAGTTCTGGAAGTCCTCTTTTATGAGGTTCTTTAGTTGCACTATCAGGGCTTCCACCCATTCCCCCCACAAACCCTTCCCCAAAAACTAAGTAATTCGAGGACATTATCAAAGAATTTAAATTTTTTTTAGATTTTTTTTGATAAAATTTTCTAGAACTGAAGAACATGACCTCAAATTGAAAGGGGAAAGAAGAATGAAAGGGGACAAAAAGAACCCCTCTAGATAAAACTCAAAATATACAAGGGACAGAAATAAGAATGGTACCACATTTCTACCACTGGGGGATAGATGGCAATGGGCTCCACTAAAGCCAAAGGGGAGAAGGGTGAGAAAGTGGACCCAGCATAGGAAGATAGTGAAGGAAATTCTGAGGATAATTGTAGAGGGGAGCCCTGACACTGAAAACCGCTACTGCAGATTCTCAGATCAACCAATGCAAATGCAAGCAGTAGATGGACTGCTCCAGGGGAATATTTCAAGAGAATAAAGAATAGTAAATGAACTATGGAGGTTTGGAGATGTTGCTGGAAGCTCACAGGAATGTCCGGAGAGGACTCAACCCAGAGCCCTGGTGACTAGTTTCTTGTCTCTGCACAAGAAAGAATTCAAAGCATGACAGATGCAAGAAAGTGAAAGCGATTTACTAATTTATTGAAAATGTAAGTATACTCTTGAGAAGAAAGCTCTGGCCAATTCAAAAAACGAGTTGTGCTGAGGCAATCATGATCAGGTGTTCTTATCCCTCCCATGCAGGAATTGTTGACATCCCATTGATGAGGTTCATTCATTTCCTTCCTTGGGGAGGACCTTGGTTCTCCAATTTTTCTTCCTTATTTGGTTACTCCAGAACTGTCAAGGTACCAGATGCATGATGGGAGTTGTGTTAATAGTAACCACAATGCAAATCACATTATAATGACAGTAAAATTAGCTAAAGTTCAGGTGCCTGGTCATCCCTTAGCCTTGCTGGATGAAATAGGTGCTTGTTTTTCTCTAGCTGCAGGTGCTGAATACAGTCACTTGATATTTGTGTAACCAGTGAGGCACCTCATAGGTGTACCCTGGAGTGGGTTGTCAATTTCCTAGGCTATCTATAATGCCTTAGCTATGTGAAAGATTCTATCAACTGATATTTTGCAAGGGTGTTAGTAGAGATAAAAAGGTTTGACCAAAGATTCAAAGAAAACGAAGGGGAATAACAAACAAACATATTTGGGGGTGGAGAGGAGGACTTATGGTATATGAAAGGGATTTCAACAACAGTGTTCAACAAGACCCCACAGTAAAGAACATCTGCATGGTCATAATAACCAAATTAATGAATATGGTATGAAGCAAATAATGAAACAGTGTTATGTTTCTAGGGTGGGGGAAGTGGAGGGAATTTTTAATTGAATTACTGCAATAGGTGGCTTATTGACAATGCTCAAATTTGATGAAAAAGTCATTGTGGTATAAACACAATGGATACAAATATTAAGGTAAAAACAAGAAAACAAATTAAAAAGTTTAATTTAGTCTCTTGTAGGACACAAACAATGAGTGAAAGCAATAAGGACAGAGGACTACTGGTTTTGTTTTATTATTATTGTTATAAGCCTTTAGCACCTTTTCAGTTTTTTAAAACTCTATCCACATATTTACTTAGATACAAAAATAATTAACATTAATGATAATAGCAAAAGGGGAAGGGATTAAGATGTACAAATTGCCAGTTATAAAAAGAGTCACAGGGATGTGAAGTACAGCATAGGGAATATAGTCAATAATGTTGTGATAAGTACGTATGGTGTCCTACAGGTACTAGACTTATCGGGGTGATCACTTTGTTAAATTGTATAAATGTCTAATCATTGTGTTGTACATTTGAAACTAATATCATATTGCATTTCAACTGTTATTTAAATTAAAATCAAAAGATAATACAAAACAAAAAGATTAATAATATATTAAGTGGTTTACCTACGAAAGGCTCATGCACCACAAATATGCCATGGTTTAGCAGTTGAAAAAGAAGTGGAATTGTTTCATATTTATTCACAGCAATCCAGATTATTTTCTCAGGGTTCGAATGGACTTAGTTTCTTATGACCATTTCAGCTAATGAACTAGTATACCTTCAGTGATCATCTGAAAAAACATATTTGTTGCCTTATAAATGGAGAGACTGCCAGGTGATATGTAAGTATTAATAACTCTTTATACTTCTGAGCGTTCGTTTATCTGATCATTCATTTAAAATTAACCTGAGCATTTCTAGAGAGTAATGGTAAGCTCTTTTCTTGAACATAATACTGCACATGAAATTGTTTATAATGATTATAGATACTTCTATGCCTGATAGGGACACATTTTTGATAGAATCTACTCATTCTCCCTGACACCTGTATTTAATCATGGAAACTCTGTTTTGTTCTCAATAATTAGATAATTGGACTCAGTAAGAGGTGCATTAGATAAAAACAGGATTTCTAATTGTGTTTACAATGAAATATATGAGCTAATAAATAAAATCTGAAAACAGTCCATCGAAATGATTAAAAACTTCTAGAATGGAGTATGCTATACCACGCACGTTAGAATGTATTTGTATACAGAAACAACTCTCTATGTGTTGTATTAAAGACAATCTTTGGGATTCAAACCAATGACCAATGGCTTAGTAAAATGTAAATGTTAAAATATATTAGGGACAGAAAAGCTGAAAGATTGACTGATGCAAACTTTAAGATGCAGCATTTTCTCAACTCTGAGCTGTGTACATTCATGCAGACCAGACTTTCATGCACTGTTTTTGATACCACATAAGACAACTTACACACTCAGAGACACACTTCAGGATGATATATCTCTTGGTGGACCTGCCTACCAGGAGAAGGGGTCAAGACATAGCCAAGATGGAGAGTTTCTGTTTCCATGTATGGTTATTGAGGAAGAAACATCGCCCTTTCTTTTCTAAGTTGTTGAATCTTGCTTCAAGGTCATGCTATCCTCAGAGATATGGGTCTCAAATTTGGAAGCCTGGGGTTCAATAAAAAAATCAGTTAAAATGGTTATCATCTGGGCACAGAGTTTCTTTATCGATTAACTTTATGTAACTCAACTGGAAAACAACAACAAGAAAAATCTACTGACACTGAACTCGGTATTTAGCAGCATCTACTGGCACCATTGCAGATATATTCCAGGTGAAATACTCTGAATTTCATCTTTAATGTATTTCATACCACATATATTCATACACACATGTGAAAAAAGAGTATGAGGATTATTGTCAAAGGATTTTAACTTGAATCCCAATTCTACTTTTTTTTTTTTTTTTTAACTATATGACCTTGGAAAAGTCATTTAAATCTCTAAGTAACTAGAAGGGTACTGGTTTACCAACATGGGACAAGAATTGAAAGTTTCCAAAGAAAGAATATACTATATTTTAGAGCATTTATAAACCATAAAACACTATTAAATGTTAATTACTTTAATCTTTTACTGGTCAGCTCATTTTTAGCTGTAGTTTACCTTCCTTTCTTCACAGGAGGAATTCATGTTCTTTAGAGCTGTCGCCTGAGGCTCATTACCGTTGAAGGCTATGTCAAGGCAGTTCTAGCATTGGGACTCCCAGCAATGTTTTTATTTCCCATTTGTCTTTTCACACATTTTCTTAAGTCACATGTTTTCCTCTTCTGCTGAGACTTTTTTCCCTCTATTTCTTGTCTCCCTTTCACTGCTCAAAACACTCACTATTCCACCTAGATCTTTGACACATTTGTCTTATTTCCCCCCTACATTTCCCCAGTAGTACAATGAACAGACATTTTGAAAACTAACTTGTAAAGAAATGGCTTGTATTCAGTTAAAGTTTTGCAATGTGGTACTTAAAAAGAGTTCTACATCTCTCCTAGGAACTCTAGAATGTCTAACCTGATCCATTCTTGTGTCATTGACCCAATGGTCACTAGTGGAGGTCACTTAAGACTGCCCTTTGCTCTGAATGGGCTCACATTCTTCCTGGGTGTTGCCTTCTAATCCAGTTCCTCTAATATTCCTTGTGCTAGATAGCTCTTTTAACTGCCTGTCTCAAACATGAGTGCTACACGTTCTGGAAGTCACTTTTTTGGCTTTCTGCCTCTTTCATAGACTACCCCACTCTAACTCCAGTTTATAATTGAATTAATGTAAGTCCTGACATTGGGCCTCTTTAATAGCACCTTACACATACACACACACACACACACTGAATGAAATTTATGTAAAATGGCCAAGATATTATCAAATATAACAAGTAAATAGCCAAAGGGAGCTGGAAAGTTCTCTATTCTAGCCCATAAATCACACTGCAAATATGTGAGGTCAGTAAGAATTCATCCATACCTAATGGCCTCCTGAAGAGATTCTGCGGCCACCTTTATAATCCTTTCCAATGTTTAACAACTTTCATTCCTTAGAAAAAATTTTAAGGAAAAAAAAAAGGCAACCTGCAGAGTGTGTGAATAATGCATTTGCTTTTGCATTTACATAATTTCCCATTTGGTTGGAATTTCCTGGTTTTGACTTTTCAGCATTTTCAGTTTTAGTTTTTCTTGAATTAATGCTGAAATAAATATAGTTGGTGATATACTTTTAAAAAAAGAAAAGAAAAAGAAAAACTGGCAATACTTACTCCTAAAGAGAGTTTCCAACACTGAAAAGATATTTCACCCATTATGAAGATAAAATATGCAGTGATGAGACTTATTTAGTACTGAGCTGGCCAATAGCCACCCATGATTGCTGATATTTAATCGTTCTTTCACTCTATTTTCCACCTATTTAGGGAATGCAATACTGTGTGCAACACCCTTTCCACGCAGCAGGAAAAACTTCAACAATGGAAGTACAAATACCAATGGGAGATAGGAGAAATTGGTCCTCCAGGGCTATTTCATCTGTGCCTTCTAATTTAGACTAGGCGCTAGGAACTAAAAGTCGGTTGGCATGGGGGGAGGGAATCAGATGTTAGCCATGACAATAGCAAAAAGCCATATTATGTGGTACTCATATTAGAAATAGAAACGGGCATTAATTATCCTAGATATTCAATCTATTCAACCTCCAAATGTTTTCCAAGTAAATTTCTTCAACTATCCTGTTTTTCTTGCATTAATGGAGGACTCCCTGATTGAAAGACACATAACCTCGACCCCAGAACATCAGACACTTTGAAAACCACTGCGTATTCTCCCTTGCAAGAGAACTGATAGTGTGGAACTTGGGAGTAAGTTTGCATAGATAAACCTCGCTCTTCTATGAGCCAATCCACCAAATATTTCTGCTCTGACTCTTCTGCCTACACTTTTGACATGATTCAAGCAGTCTATCCAAAATATGAGGTCGGACAATGAAGTTCGTGAACTCATCCTAGAAAAAGTGCTGCACACCTCATTGCTGAATATCACTATGGTCACTGTGGGGACAGAGCCCCAGAAAGTAGTTTACAGGCTCTCGGCCTCATGTGGAAGGGTGCTGGCTCGGGTGGTGAATGGCCGTCGTCTGTGGCTGATTGGCCGTCGGCTGTGGCCGGTTAGCAGATTGGCCGCTGGTATAACTGCTGCGGCTACGAAGGATTGCCGAGGATTGCCGAGGAGCTGAGCAGAGCCAAGCAGAGCCAAAGAGAGCGGAAGAGGAGAGCCGAGAGAGAGAGGAACAGAGGAGAGAGTGGAGGAGAGTCGTAGGTCGGTTGGCGGAAAGGCGGATGGCAGGTCACGCGTCCGGTGGGCCCAGCCTCCAGTGAGACCATAGTGGTATGACTCCCCTACCTATGGCTCCGTGGGTGTTCCTTTTTGGCCTCACCATATCCTACGTTCTTGTGTGGGGAGTAGGAACAGAGACCCCGCAGGCCGCCCCGCCTGAAAGATGGCCAGGCGAGAAGGCCTCCGCGCATGACAAATGGCGCAGTGAGCAGGGTCTCCCACACGACAGTCACCCTTGAAGTACTCCCCTTGGGAAGCTATGCACTGATGACAGTGCCTAGTCCACCCTTCAAAGCAATTTTGGAACTTTTTTTCTGGAATGGCCATCAGAGCTGTCGTCATATTACCCTTGATGTCCTGAATGTCATCAAAATGTGTTCCTTTCAATATTTCCTTTATCTTCAGGTAAAGAAAGAAGTCTTGGGGGCCAGATCAGGTGAGTAGGGTGGGTGTTCCAATACAGTTATTTGTTTACTGGCTAAAAACTCCCTCACAGACAGTGCTGTATGAGCTGGTGCATTGTCATGATGCAAGAGCCATGAATTGTTGGCGAAAAGTTCAGGTCATTTAACATTTTCATGCAGCCTTTTCATCACTTCCAAATAGTAAACTTGGTTAACTGTTTGTCCAGTTGGTACAAATTCATAATGAATAATCCCTCTGCTATCAAAAAAGTTTAGCAACATCATTGCAACAAGTTCACGAACTTAATTGTCAAACCTCATAGAACGTTCTGAGCACTGCCCTACATGTATCTTGGAGGGATAGCTGCTATTCTGCTTTTTTATTCAAGAAAAAAATCAATCTTCTCAATTCCTTTGACCAAATTAATAATCGATAGGGAAATTTAGGACCTGCTTTGTGAAATGTACATGCTGAGTTGGCTCTGACTTTCCCTGGGATGATGACTCAACTGAGTCAAATCACAAACCCAGTTTTCACAGAAGGAGCCGAAGAGTTTATTCTTCAAATAAAAATCAGTTTAGTCTTATTAATTCTTGATTATCTTGTAGTAGCTTTCCTACATTACAGATTACGTATCACAAAATTTTAATACCGAACTGCATTTCTTCTTGACACCCAATCAGCATGTCTTCTCAGGAACACAAATCTATTTTAATATTAGGCTAAATAAAATCACATGAAAAGGAGAAAAAAATGAAAATTTATTATACTTGAAAGCCAAATATAAATGACTTTGGGATCTCTCTGCATCCCTATTCCCTTTTGTTAGGGCAGATAATCAAATATTGGCATCAACTTCAGGGGAAAGTTGGAAATGATTTAAAAACATGTTTGTGTTTCTAGAGCTTCCTAACCAATTCAGCACCACAGAACTAGAAACAGCCATCGTATAAATTTCTCTGGATGAAAATATCTGACAGTTACTAAACTAGCAAGAGGATTCCCAATAGTCCCTGTGAAAGAACCCAGCATGACAAAGAAGAAAGATAAGCGTGGAAAAAATATATTTCTCGTTCTGGTGTCACTATTAATTGCACATTCCTGTTCATCATACTTTATATTATTACCACCTAAGAGACTTATTTAGAAATTGGACCAATAATCAATGATGCAGTTAGATTTACTACATCATTACTTTTCAGTGCTATCAAGGGGTGTGTGTGTGTGTGTGTGTGTGTGTGTGTATGTGTGTGTGTGTGTGTGATGTTTTAATATAAATTTGCAAAGTGATTTGTTCTAATGGAGTACTTTTCATTGTAGTCTGGAGACCTACTGATTTCCTTGTTGTAGTCACATTTCAAATGTCAAAATCCCCAGATATTAATCTCTGGCATCAGGTTAAACATAGGTGTCATTCTACTTCTAAAATGCCTGTCCTAAAAGACCATGTCATTGTTCTGGATTAATGATAGCTCTGTGTCTCCCATTCTTTCCTTTAAAAATGAGACTTTTTATTTCATTGCATTGGTCCTGCTCCATCTTTTTATATTAGGAGGTATTTAGGGGACAGATATAATTTGGTTGAAAAGTTGCCAGATCACAAAAGCCGTGAGTGGATGTGATAGAAAGATCCAGGACTTTGAACAAGAAACAGAAATTGGGTTTGATATTGAGTTGTCTCCCTTTGGGATCATATATTCTATATGTGAGGAAAAAGGGTACACATGCATATTTGGTGGTCAAAGGGATGATTGTGACAGAGACAAATAGCTGTCAACCAAAGATTCATGTTTTGTTTTCTTTTCTTTTAATTGCTGGCAAATGGCTGCCCACCCAGGAAATGTATTCCCCAGCCTCCATTGCATAATTCAGGCCATGTAACTAGTTCTTGTGGATGAGATGTGGGCAGAATGAAGTATGCTCATTACAGGTTGAGGTGACCAAGGAATTACGACTTCTCCATTCTCTCTTCTCCCATTAGTCACCTAAATCAAGGAGACTCAGCAAAGGATCCAAGGCCTTAAGAGGTGTCAAAACCAAAAAGTCAAAGAAGACTGGGTCCATGAACAACAATCACAGGGAAAGCTGCTCACCAATTAGAAACACCTGTTCTAGACTCAAGGTTCTATAAGTTTAACAATCTTAAATTTGGGGATTTTGTTGGTTATAGCAGCTAATTTTACTTTAACTAGTATATCATACCACTTGACAACCAAAAGTCATTCTGACTATGCTCTGTAGTGTCTTCTAACACCAAGGAAAACTCTAAAAATATTCTATAAATCTCATTGAATCTGTAAGTATTTACTGAGTGCTAAATATGTCAGATTATGAATATATCATTTTTTAACAAAAATAGATTTAAAATACCAGATCAGATTATAATCCTATATATATGTTATTAGGATTATAATATATAATCATACATATATTCATATATATATATATTTAGGAATCAAGAGAAAGTTAATTTGGTACTACAATATATTTTTTTTCTATTTTTCAACTTCAACCCTTATCTCTACTTCTCTCTTCCCACCCATCTACCACTGGAATGACAGTCTCATGCTTTCTTATATCAGAAACTAATTTTGCCATTGGATAAAACTGGGAGGGAATGACATCTGTTCCTTGATACTTACCATTTCTAATCTGCACAAATCTTGCTAAATCCTTTCAAGGTCAACTGGGTGGAATCGATCCTCCACGTGGTTTTCCATTATTAGCAAATTAAGATGTCCTTTGGAATCTAATTTCATCACATAAGTCATTTAAATACTGTATAGAGAATAGATTTAACCTTAGTACTAATCCCTTTGTGTCTGTGTTGAAAATAGTCAATGTGTACTCTCAATCTCCTGAAATTCTCTGCACTCCTAACTTCCAAATGGGAAAATATATGTTTCTTAATCAGAATCATATTCAAATCCAATTAGGTAAACTCTCACAGCCTCATGAGGGTGGTATCTTTCACTCTCCAATAAAAACTCTTCTCAATTTAGGAAACAGAAAATAAAACCTGTCTTTTTAAATTCCATCCTCAATTTGTATAATTACTGACAGACTCACAGTACCTCTAAGTAAGTCTCTTATGCTGGCTGTAGAAATAATTTCTAAAATTTCTAAGATACCAATTTGAAATTAACTGAGCTGTTACTAATTCTCTTGATCTTCTTAAGAAGGCTGAAATTAAGACCAGGCCTCCTTCATAATTTATTACAATAATTTTGTTAGTCAGAGTTCGCAATTTCCATAGCTCTGTTAAAACATGTTTCCCACAGAATGACAAAATAAGAATCCCATTTTGTCAAATTTCTTGCCAGGTGGAAAAGAATAGCTATCTTCAGAATAAGTCGTTCAGTCAAAGAATTGAATAAAAGACACAGGGCCAAGTAAATTCCTCCCACTGTCCTCTCTCCTCTGCCAGAACCCAGTTTTCTCCTTTAACCTTGCTCCAGGTGACTTGTGTCTCAGAATATATTTCAGAGGTTCTGGTCCAGTAGAATTGCAAAATGGGTTTTGCCAGGAGCACTATTTTCCCATTCATTTGAAAGGAAATTGCAACTGCGCATTTCTGACTCATTTACGCTTAAATCATCAGCATTTTGGCTTCTGGGAGCTTTCCGGTGTCCAGCTAGACTAGGTTATCTTTTAGTGAGCTTTTAAAATACATTTTCCTTAAAAAAGAGGAAATCAAAGAGTGCTTACCATCTCATTTATTATGCAAAGTAAGCACAGTTCAATTTTGTAGCAATAATTTTAAATCGTCTTCAATATCTCCTTTTTCCCATAAAATCTATTCCCTCAAATTAATAAAGCATTTGCTGTTATGTTTTCCCTCATGATTTTCATCTATCTTCCCCTTCCTTTTGGCATTTCTCACAAATATGAAACTCACCCTTATGGTTCATGTCAGATATTTTAGTAGTTTCAATATGAGGTACACAATATCATGGTTCCTTCAAAGCTTGAGTTCATAGTTGAGTAAGGTTGTCTATGACCTTCACATTTTTTAGGTCACATTATTAGGTTTTATTCACTTTTCCTTCCTTTCAATCTTCACCTCAGCTATGATTCCACTCCTGGCCTCTGGCAAAATGGTTGTTCTTTCAGCATCACCATGTCTGAGCCACTGTATCCTTGAGGCGGCACTTAAAGAGTGACAGAAACAAAATGAGATGAGTTGAAATTAAAATGATCCAACATCACTACAGGCATTTACAGATGGTAGAATTTTTATTCAATGAGCAGTTCCATTCCTTGATGATCAAAGGGGAGTTGTTTTCATTCATCTCAACCATATCAAAACATTTTTTTTTTCTTATGAAGATATACTTTTTCTTATCTGTTTGAAATGAGTTGGAACTGAAATAGGAAGACCTGGATTCTAGTTCAATCCTGCCATCGATTATCATTGTAACATAAATAACACTCAGTGAGTATCTACTATATTTTATGCACTGTATAAGCAGTCATACAATTTCATGAAATAGATGTTATTATTATACTCATTTTATAGATTTAAAAGCTTGGAGAGATAAGGTCAGTGGTGAAGCTGCAATTTGAACCCAGGCATTCTAACTCTAGAGTGCCTGCTCTCATCTCCCATAATCTTACCTAGGCTAGATCATTCGCATACTCACAGATAAATGAGGGTATTAAGTTGTTTGCATTCATTCTTTCACTTAGCAAGTATTTTTTATGCACCTACCATGTGAAGGTATAGTTCTGGAAAATGGGAATAAAATAACAAACAATACAGACAGAGTTTCTGTGATCATGGCGTTTACATTTCTGAGGATCAATGAAGGTCTTTCCAACTTTAATATTATCTATTTAATGATTCTATGTAAATCCCACTTGCCCCTCCATGTATAATTCAAATCCTACCTCCTTTATGAAAACTTATTCTAACGATGCTCATTCTTACTGATCTCTCTATTTTAACAATTATCATCTGTTTTCCAATATACTGCCATTTAACAGTTGTGTTTAAATCAAGCTACCATAATAAAACATAAGAGTTGTCAAAGAAAGAACACTTCAGGGTAATAACTACTACTTTTGATTCATTTGATGATGAGTTTCTAAGATATTTAAGCTTGTTTTTTGTTCTCTTTTTCCTGGATCATCTTCCTCTGTTTTATTTTAATTTCAGCTTCTGTGTAGTTAGCCATGCCTCTTGACTCGTTTTCAAAACTCTATATACTCCACAAATTCTTGAATTCATTAATTCAATCATTCAGAAAATCCTTATCAAGTCTCTGTTAAGAGCCAGATATCACGCATGGTGAGGCAAAGACAAAAAAAAAAAGTCTTCCAGACATCAAGGAAATCACAGCTTAGTTGGAGACAGATGTGTAAATAAATAAATAAATTTCAGTGTAACGTGGTATAATAAGATACAAGTAAAATTCTAAATTAGAACCTAATATTAACTGGAAAAGGAAGGATGGCTTCGCTCAAGAGGTGCCATTTAAGTTGTCTTCTGAATGATAAATATAAATTTTCGTAGTAAATAAGGTCAAGGAATTTTAGATAGTAAGAATGGAATGTGAAAGAGACTGATATGGCAAGAAAACTGTTTGGCAGAGATACAATATTTATGGGTTACTGGAGATGAGACTAAAATTATATGTTGGGGCAGAGTTAATAGACTTTGTAAGATAAATTGAATGCAGTAAACAGTGGGAAACTAACAGAGGTTATTAAACAGAAAAGTGCCATTGAAAAGGGCACCAGAATTTTCCAGTTTGGGGCATTATGTAAACGGTAATGTTGCTAATGCTCTAAATGAGTTGCTGTATAAACCCCAGCATAGCATCCAGCTTTTTTTTTTTTTTTTTAATTTATTGGGGTGACAATTGTTAGTAAAATTACATAGATTTCAAGTGTACAATTCTGCATTACATCATCTATAAATCCCATTGTGTGTTCACCACCCAGAGTCAGTTCTCCTTCCATCACCATATATTTGATCCCCCTTACCCTCATCTCCCACCCCCCTACCCCCCTACCTCCACACCAAATGCTCTGGCAACAAGGTCTGCAGAGAGGCTGAAGTATCAGAGATCAGGAGCTGGGAACAATGGGATTTATTCTGGACTAGAGTTAAGAAAGAAAACACCTGAGAAAATTCCCATACCTTCTGACCAAATTATTTACTGACATACCACATGGAATTTCACAAGAGTAATATAAAAATTTTAAAGACAGAATTATCGAGATTTTCTTATTTTACTCACATGAAGAATCAAGAACCTCAAAGGATTGGAATCCAGATGCCAATTTATAAATACATGTAACAGAGACAGCAAATTATTTGGTGTAACAAAGACTTTATATGTATAATCATTTTCTGTGATTTCTGTGCAAATATTTGATCCAATCATTGATCTACAAGTTAGTTTTTGTGTAGGGATCAGAACCATCATCTGTTCTCCATATCTATATCAGATTGCACAGAAAGTAGCTTTTCCTGACCCACTTCTTTTACTCCTCCTTTAAGGAACTATATATAAAGATATTTGTTTGCTGAAATTTACTAGTGGATGAATTTGGACTTGTAAGTAGCTTATGGGGGGGAAATGCTTTACTTTTGGTTTATTTAACTTTGTGTGATGAGTGTGTATTGAGTTTGGTCTTTCTGTGAATCAGAGTGCCAAGGTCAGATGCTTATATTTGACAGTGGGAGGTGAAAAAGACGAAGCTGGTTTTTATCTAATTATCAAAGGAAAAACAATCCTGCATTTAGTACAATCCAAGTTACTAAAGTTGTTGAGTTGAGTTTGGGGGATGAAATCCCAGACAATAAAACATTATTTGAGCTTGCATTTACCATTATGTCATTATTTTGACACCATAATCTGTGTGTTTTATTCAAGTATTATATTAGTCAAGATTCTGGTTTTTGTTTTTTAAGTTAAAAAACAAATCAAAAACAAAACAACCAGAAGTAATTTAGGCCAAACAATGAATGCATTGTCTCATACAATTACAAAGTTAGTGACCATTAGGCATGGATGGATATAGCAATTCAAACAATGTTATGATGTTTATTTCTCTTTCCCTCTCTTGGCTCTCTTTCTATATGTTGGATTTATCCTTAGGCTGTTTCTTTCTATATGGTAGAAAAGATAGCTGCTAAAATTATAAGCCTATCCCCATATTGCCTACTAATCTAAATGAATAGACTGTCTGTCTTCAAATATCTATAATCAAATATCCTTAAATAGGACCTGATTTGGATATCTCTCTACCCCTATATATCACTCTATTAATGGGAAAATGTAGTGTACACTTCATCCAATTACAATAGCTTAGGTTTTGTGCCTGTGGTAAGAGTGAGGAGTACAGCTGAGATAGACAACCTGCAGTGGGGGAATGATTGTTTCCCCTAGGAATGGAGTCAAGCAGACTGTAATGTCCTTGCATATAACCCAATTTTCAATAGTTCCTTTCTAACTATCTCTCACAGCATAAACAACCACCACACAAAAACATTTGCTCCCTTTCCATTCCTGAGTAGAGATTCAAGACCCATTCTTATATTGCATTTAGTTTCATATCCAGAATCTCTGAGTCTCGTACATTGCACCTTTGAGGGCTACATGTAGTTCCTTAGCATCTAGCTATCTATGGATGGATAAATGAAAACATTACTTACTTCCGCAATTCACAATAGATAATGATAGATTGAAATAAAATAAACCCAATTAAGTTATCATATAAGAAAGTGGCAACAGTTCATAGAATTTACTGCCTCTTACTAGACAGGGAAAGCAAGTGTTCTCTTCCTTGGAAATAGAGTGGATTTCTTGATAGTGTATCAGGAAGATTTCAACATTAACTGAAACAAATCCCTATTGAAATTGGTTTAAACAAAAAGGGATTCATTATCTAATAAAACAAGAAATCCATTTGTAGTTACAGTATCTTAGGGATCCAGATGCTATTGTCCCAACTTCTCCCTCCTCAGCATGACAGCTTCATCCTCAGGTTTATAGAGATTTATTTCCTATAGTTTCAGGTGTCACATTCAGGTACATGTTGAAATCCGATCTGTCCAGAAGTCTAGAGGAGCTATCTCTTTTCATGTCACTTTCTTAATAAGAAGGAAATTTTCTCCAGAATTTTCACAATACAACTCTCCCTATCCCAAATTTAAAATTTATATATATATATCTCAGTTTCCAAGAATTGGTCACATGCTCATACCTAAGTAAATCACAGTCAGTGCTTTAAATTGCTAAGATTGGTTCAGACTGCTAGAGCTGGAAGGGTGTTCAGAATCCTCTGAATTATATACTGTGTGGAGAAAGCAGGAATACTTAAACAAAATTAAGATTCTGTTAGGAAGAACATGGGAGTGGAATGGATGTTGTATACACAGTCTGGAGAGTCAGCTAGTTTGTCAATCTGACTGAGCTCTGATCTACAATAAGAAGCTCTCAGTGGTTTATTGTTCTTAACAACAAAACCTCAACAATACTTAGGGAATAGGTGGTGATTCATGGGTTTTCAGACTGCAGTCACACATCCTTGTTTACCAGACATGGGAAGAAATCTAGCAATACACCTGTTTGAAACCTGTAAAGGTAAATACCAAAAATCTAGTTGGGAGGGAATTTATCCTTAGATACTATATTTTGGCAGTATGCCTTTGGGCCTTGGGCACCACTTCAACCCTCCATTAATGGTTTCCATCTTGGAATCACCTGGGCCTTTAAGGCAGAGATCATCTGTCCTCTGCCACCAGATTGAATTACAGTGGAGAATCCTTTGCAGGGGACTATTATCTACCAGACTATGAGTTCGTGCACACAGAAAATTTGGGAGGGTCCTGAGTATTTGGCCTCTCCCATTTTTTATACTTTGATTCTAAACCTTATCTCCTGGTTTGTTTCCTATCTCCTCACCTTTGCCATATCAACTCTAGTGCACTACAGAGAATTTGGTGCTTGCTAATTAACATCTGGCCTTTAGTGTTAACATGTCAGTAGTTATAAAAAGGGCCATTCTGATACATACCACTCCTTTTCAAACATTCCAGTTGAGACCAATAACTACCATCATTTCATCATTTTTCACCTTACTAAAGGCCATAATAGACTTTGGCATCTCATTTTTCTTCTCTCTCTTTTTTTTTTTACCAATTATTTCAGTGATCTAGTCCCAGTAGCACTTAGTACCATTTAGATAAAATAATGAGATATTTAACCAATTGCTTCACTCCTACATGACAAAGATTGCCTATGGCAAAGATTGTCTATTTTCTAGTTGAGTAGGGGGATTATCCCTCACTGACCTTCCCCTCATCTCAACATGGTCTAGTTCCTATTTTAGGCTTTATCACTTGCAATACCTTACATGGAAATGCCAATTTCTGTATTAATAAGAACCGTTTGGGTTGTAATTTTTAAAGCTTTATTAAAACTGGCTTTCCAAAAACTGAAATGTATGACCCTAATGGACCAGAATGTCTACGGATTATCCCGGCTTTGGACAGAGTCAGATTCATGGATGCCAAGGCCATCACCAGGAGGTTGACTTTTGCTCTTCTCTGCATGTTGCAGTCATTCTCAGTCAGGTTCTTTCCCTGTGTCAGGAAAGACGGTTTCTGGCAGCCCTAAGTCCAGTTTTCTATGATTTGCAATCCAAAAGGAAGAGAGACCATCTGTCCACCATAGCCATATATTTCATCTATCCAAATCTCCATTCTAGTGAAATTGCTGGGGTCACATTCTGCCACCTGCACAACTCACATTGATCAAGGAGAGAGGAATGCATATGGTTAGATGAGTCGGATCATGTGGTACCCACTCTTGTGGCAAAGGTGGTGGGACCCCTTGGCAGACACATCAATTTCACAGGGAGGTTGGAAGTAGGTTCACAAGGTACAAGCACTGGGACAACAAAAACAATGTTCTCACCACAAGTAGAAAAGAAGGGCAGCTTGGCCAAGGCCAGATTTAGCTACTGCATTGCCCTCTGTCTTTCTACTCTCTAACATTCAACAGCCAACTTATATTATGCGGGAAGATGCATTTGCCCAGTAAGTGAAAACAATCATATAGATGTATCTAAAGAGTTTTTCAGATGAATGCTGCTTTCCAAGTGTGAAATGTTGTTATGAGAAAACCTCTGCAACTTGAATTTAATTTATGCAAAGGATAGGTGGGGGTTAAAAACAGCAGTACACAGCCATTTCTCAAGCTGTCTACTTCACAGCTTACATTAAAAGATCCTCCCTAACTCCCGCAAAAGGGAAAAAAAACAACACACCACAGAATAAAACCTCACTACTATTTTCTATCCCATGAATATTGCTTTCCATCTTCCTGATTTTACCAGTGAACAGATCATGTGAAAGCATTAATGATTACACAATGCACGGGGTTAGTAAGGTAAGTGGAGCTCATAATTACCTCATTTGCATTCTTTTATTCACTGAAACAGAATTCTTAATGACTTTTATGTGAAATGCAGGGTAATCAGCACAAATGAAGCTCTCTGGGGCAGGGTAGAGAAGTGAAACAAGTCACTGGCTCTCAGCAGAAAACGCCTGATAAAGAGTCAAACAAAAGAGCCCAGCATGAAGACTTGGGAAGTTACATTTTAAGAGACCAAATAAGATGTTATATTTTAAGAGACTAGTACAACTGAGTTGAGATCTAAGGAGCATAACACAAAGGCAGAAAGAACCAGTGTATTCTTACCAGTGTGTTCTCCCTGGTACGAGAAATAACCAGGGTTTTGCTCATCGTGTTGTGGGCCACAGAAAACCAGTCAGTGAGTGGGGAGACCTGTGTTCTAGTCCTGGTCTGTGCACAAGGCAGTGGTAAAATGCGAAATAAATTACTTCACCTCTCTGGACTACAGATTATCCACTTTTAAAACAAAAAGTATATACTTCAGCATCACCAAGGGGATCTTCCTTAAAACAGCTTCATTTGGCATTTCCTGGACCTAGGAAAGAGTTATAATTGCATTTTGAACAAAATCCCCAGGTTATCCTTAAACAACCACTAAGCAAAATGAAAACCTTAAAAAAAAAACACTAATGTGAGCAAAAAGCTCTTTAGGTGAACAATTCTTGAAATTCAGGAAAAAAAATTTCAAAATATGAGAAGGATAAAAAGAGTGACCAATTGACAAGTATACCTATGTGGGTATTTAAAAAACAAAATGCAATATCTCAAATGTGTAGCAATCAAATTGACTCATAAAGACAGTATGAGCCAGCTAGTGTGGAAGACAGAGGCCATTTTCCTAGCACTAAGGAACCTTAACATTGGCGTTCCCCACCGTATGAAGCTGGGCTAAGATGGGTAATTATCTGTATCAACACTGCAGCTTGTTTCTTTACCTCTTTTAAGGTGCTTAATCAGCCCTACATTTCAGGTTTCATCATCATTAAGTGCTTGGGTCTCAACCTACCCATCTTCTTCCAATGTTATACATTGTATAAATGAATCTATGGGATTTCTAGATCCTTTCTATCTCTACTATTTCATTGCCATGTTGGAAAGATATTCCACTTATTTTGCAGATATTCTAGATTTTTCATGAACATGATGCTGATTTTCAAATATAATAAGATTATTTTAGGGCAGCTGAATTTGTGGGGCCCCAAACATGATGAGCCAAAAAATATTGTTGTATGCGTCACCTCATATTTCTATAGCAAAAATGTGCATTAAGAAAACCCATCCTTTTTATTTTAATAAATAATCTCTGACAGTTAATTTTGTCTGCATCTTTTTAAGAGATCTGGGAGGTACCATGTGACTGGTGTCTCTTCTTAACCCCTAGCCCACATGATTTCATCTGAACTGCTTCTGGGGTAAATTATGAGCATCTATTGTCACCATGGCAAATGGTATCATCTGTGTGCAGAGGAAAAATACATGAATACAGCATAGTAGCCAAAGCAGTTAATAGCTCAGTCTTTCTTTCACTGTGTGAGTTTCAGTATTCTATTTTCTTGTTGTTGTTGTTGTTTTAACATTTTTTATTAGTTTCAAGTGTACAAAACAATGTAATAGTTAAACATTTATCCTTTATATCCCTCACACAGTGATAACCCCCCTTCCCCCATCTACTACCCCTCTGATATCGCATACAGCCATTACATTTCCACTGCCTCTATTCCTAATGCTGTACTCCGCTTCTTGTAACTGTATATGTATATATATATATACATAAAATTGTAGTTGACATTCATTATTGTTCAGCTTCTGCTTCAGGTGTACAGTGCAGTGATCAGGCATCTATATCATCCCTGGGGTGGTCTCCCTAATGAGATCTCGCTTATATGTGGAATCTAAAGAAAAGAATAAATGAATGAACTAATCAGAAACAGTCTCAGAGACATAGAGGTAAAACTGAGGGTTGCTAGATGGTGGGGGGGATGAGGGAGAAGGTGGGGGGATTAGAAAGCACAATCGGTAACCACAAGGTTGCCATGGGGATATGAAAGTCAATTTGGGGAATGTAATCAATAATGTTGTAAAGATTTTGTACAGTATTCCATTTTGAACAGCAAGACTAGGATCCCATTCACCACATGTGTGTGCTATTCCCCAGGACACTGTAGCAGAATTTCTACTTCATTATCAACATGTGTGTGAGTGACTCTTATATCTCTATTTTTCCCCTCTGATCATTATTTTCCTACTATTTATAACATCCCACTGTATCTGCAGGGGTCCATAATTTAGCTATCCATTGTGGCTTGGTACTCTTTAACTTCCTCTATCTATCAGGACTACAATCCAGTAGCTTTGGTGCCCTGAAGCAGACAGATATGAGATTTGGAAGTTGGGCTTTAAAGAGGTTGGGCAGTGGACAGGGGCCCTGCATGAGCAGTGCCTGCAGCCTCCGCATACCAATCATGTAGAGTCCATTCAGTCCTGCTATATGCTGAGTCTGACCGACAGCTCGGCTGCTTCCTGAAAATTGGTTACAGGAAAAAAAATTCTCTTTCCTTCTTTAATGGCTGCAAAACTTTTTTGAAGCCCAACACAGGCACTCTCTCTGCACAGGAAGCTTGTTAGCCCACTGGGGCAAAGGTGACCAGGGCCTTTCTTTGCAGCAGGCAGCTCAGCAACAGCTTAAGGTGCCACATTCAGATGCAAAGGCACTGGGTCCTTAAGATCCTTAAGACTCTGGGGCTTGTTACCACGTGGATTATGGGTGAAGCCATAGGTGTATAGACGTCTACTCTGCAGTCCAAATATCTCAGTGCTCATGTAGCACATACTGTTTCTGGCCTTGCCTAACTGGCTCAGTCTCTTGCAAATATTTCTAGTTGATTGGTTACTGTGCCACATTTGTATAGGTAAAAACCACTTCCACGGCATCCATACCACTTTGCCAGGTATTGCTTCTGCTGTGGACTGCACTTTTAGGTACCTCAGCTTCCCGGGCTCTTCTGTCAGAATCCGCTGTGTCTGCTGCTGTTCACTACTACTCCACCAGTCATGACAATTCACACTAGGCATGGCTGCTGCTAGTTACTACCATGTTTCCTCCCATTGTCCCCGAAGTCCCTTAGTCTCTGTACTGTACCCATCCCTATTCCCAAAACACAACAACTTCCTGGAGACTCTAGGCCACCAAAACCTCAAGTTGGACTCTATGCCCAAGTGGGGAGAATGTTCTTTTCCATATGTGGTACACTCTTTTAAAAAGGTCCTAAACAACCATTTTTTCCGCCTCATTGGATTATAGAATTCAGTGAAACAGATCTTCAAGATTTTAAAATTGTCTTTCCTCTTAGCACTTAGACATGCACTTGGTGTAATGAACTGCTGATGGGTGTAAGTAGCAGCTGCTCTTCGGTTATAAGAATCCCTGGGTTTGGGATTCCTGTGTCAAGTGCCGTATGCTGAGCTCTGTATTTCCTTAGGGTTTTTTTCTCAGAGGATTCTCTCTCAGGCACTATACATATATTCCACTTATCATGTGCCTTTCCTTTTTTTAGCTAAGAATACTGAGGTGCATCTTGAACCAAACCCGCAAAACAGCAGAAAGTCTCAGCAGTCAGAGGCATTAGGAACCTCTAAAAATTTCAGGGGATTGAGTAAAGGGCTAAATAAAGGATTTGTTTTAAAATTTTAGTGGAAAGAGGTAAACTCCTAGATGTCCTTTATTCCCTGAGTTGCCAGGAATTACTCCTCCGTTGGCAGTAGACAAGAGATTTATTCTCAGGCGAAACTGAACAAGATGGTGGAGAAAGTAGGCTCCATAATAGAAATAAAACAATTAAGTGAACATCTACCTAAGAAGTCATGAGAATCCCCTTCCAACCTCCCACTGCTTGTCCTTTTCTTTTTAGCCATGGAAAAACTTGAGCCAGGTACAATCCTTACTTCCACCCTTAGCAGGACTTGCAGGTTTTGTCCAATTAACTTTTCATTGGCTTACTCATAAGTAAATATAACCTGTAATTACCACATATTCCTAACAAGATAACCAGAATCCAAAATAATAGAGAAAAAGAACTTTGAAGACATAGAGACACTGCATGGAGCCAAAGAAAAAAATTTTTTAAAAATATTATTATCATTGGAGCGATCAGATCATTTATTTATGGCAACTGTGAAAGAAAAAAGAGGATCCTATGAAAAAAGGAAATACAGAAAATAATTTTTTTTAAATGATAGCAAGAATAAAATATTTAATAGAAAGGTTGGAGGATGACTGTGAGGCCATATCAAAAGACAGCAAACAAAGAGACAAAAGAAAATAAATGAGAAAGGACATGGACATCAGGGATCAATGAAGCAAGTCACACATGTAATTCAAAGGTGTTTCCAAAGAAAGAACAAGCAAAGCAGTGAAGAGGAAATTTACAAAATAAGATTTTTTTAAACTGGCAAGACTTGAAGAGCATGAATTCTAGTTTGAAATGACCCACTACGTTATTTACCTCAGCACTCTGAGTTAAAAAGAAAAGAAAAAAAATTCTGCTCCAAGCCACATTATCCAGAAATTTCAAGGAAAAGGGGGAAAATTAAAATAGAATTTTTCAGAGAAGTAGAGTAAAAATATCATCACACACAATTTTCTTTTTAAATGTTAGTGGACTTCTCAACAGCAACCACAAAAGGGAAAGGACAATGGAGAAATGCCAGCAAAATTCAAAGGGAAATTCAATACCACCCAAACTATCAGTACATGAAAAACAGACATTTTAAGACATATCAAATCTTGAAAATTTATATTTCAAACATCTTCTACCAAAAAATTACTGGAGCTTGTATGTACAATTAAAACCAGGGAGTAAGTCAGGTAGGGGAAGAGATTAAATCAGAAATCATCTGCTTAGGGTGTTGGAGACGGGAGATCTTAAAATGACTGCTGTTGAGCAACCAGTATAGATTATGGAGGACGATAGGAATAAAGGAGGGAAATTTCATATCATTTTCAGAATATATGGTTATTGTAAACCTGAAACTCTCAAGAAAGCCAACTAAAAATTTATTAGAAATCTTAATTGGATTGTTTGTTTGTTTTTCTGATGTTGAGTTGTATGAGTTCCTATATATTTTGGATATTAGTACACTTTGAAACCTATGTAAATTTACTAAAATTGTCACCCCAATAAACTTTAATTAAAAAAAGAAAGAAATCTTAAGAAAGTACAAGAGATAGTTGGCTACAGTTTTATTATACAAAACATAAATAGCTATCCTAAGTTCAAACAAAAATTACTTAGGAAATAAATGCAAATTAAGATACCATGAATGATATCAGTCAAAAAAGATAAAAATACTTAACAAACTACCTAATAAATTTGCAGGATCGATATGATTAAAACTTTAAAACTCTACTGAACGTTATAAACCAAGACTTTCATAAACAGGAATCTAAATCCTCTTACTGCATAGGGGAAACCAATATTCAGAGTTCAATTCCACATTAACACATAATTTTAATGGGATCCATTAAAATACTGATTGGTTATGTATTTGTGAAACTAGTCAAGTTGATTAAAATTTAAATTAAAATAGAAAAAGAAACAAATGAGTATAGTCAATAAATTTCTTAAAAACAAGAATAATTAGGAGGTATTCTCTTTACCAGATATTAAAATTATTATAAAACTGTAGCAAATGAACAGTTGGTTACTGAGACATAAATAGATCAGTGGAATAGAGTAGATCCACACAGACACAATTGCATAGGGGGTTTAGAGAACTAAAACGGCCATATTTCAAAGCAAAGGAAAAAAGATGGAATATTGTTTTAGTAGGAGAAAATGAGTTTTCATTTACCCCACCACTAGTTTCTTCTGTTATTAACATTTTATATTTGTATGGTACATTTCTCACAATTAATGACCCAATATCAATATATCATTATTAAAGTCCATGCTTTATTCTGATTTCCTTAGTTTTTATCTAATATCTCTTCTGTTCTGGGTTACCACATTACAATTAGTCATCAAGTCTCTGTAGACTCTTCTCGGCTGACAGTTTCTCATACTTGCATTGTTTGTAATGATCTTGAGAGTTTTGAGAAGTACTACTGTGTTTCCCTGAAAATAAGACCGGGTCTTATACTAAGTTGTGCTCCGAAAGATGCATTAGGGCTTATGTTCAGGGGATGTCATCCTGAAAAAAATAATGCAAGGGCTTATTTTCCAGTTATGTCTTATTTTCGGGGAAACACAGTAGTCAGGCATTGTGTAGAATATCACTCAATTTAGACTTGTCTGATGGTTTTCTCATGATTATACTGGAATTATAGATTTTAAGGAAGAAGACCATAGAAATAAAGTGCCATTCTCATTACATCAAATTAAGGTACATACTATCAACATGATTTACAGAGTTGATGTTAACTTTGACCACCTACCCGACATAGTGCTTGCCAGATTCTCCAATGTGAAGTTACCCTTTTTCACTCTGTACTCTTTGTAAGGAAGTCATTCTGTGCAGCCCACAGTTACAGAGTGGGGAGTTATGCTCCACCTCTTTGAGGGTAGACACATAAATTACTTAGAATTCTTCTGCATAGGAGACTTACCTCTTCTCCCTATGTATTTGTTTTATTTTGATATTTTACACTCATTTTATTGAGATATAATTGACATATAAAATTATATAAGTTTAAGGTGTATAAACTGTCGATTTGATACATTTATATATTGCAATATGATTACCACCATAGCCTTAGCTACCATCTCTGTCACGTCACATAATTACCACTTCTTTTTTTGTGGTGGGAACAATTAAGATCTAGTCTCCTAGCAACTTTGAAGTTTGTAATGCAGTATTGTTGCTGTCTAAATCACTAGATCTCCAGGACTTATTTATCCACTAGTTGCGAGTTTGTACTCTTAAACCTCTCCCCATCTCCCCTCCTAGCCTGTTGTACTCACCATTCTAATCTCTGTTTTTATGTGTTAGTCTTTTTAGATTCCATAGATAAGTGATATCATACACTATTTGTCTTTCTCTGTCTGAATTACCTTACTGAGCATAATGCCGTCTACATCCATCCTTTTTGTCACAAATGGCAAGATTTCCTTCTTTCTCTTGGATAACTAATATTCCACTGTATAGATATATGTCACTTCTTTATCCATTCATTTGTTGATGGGCACTTAAGTTGCTTCCATATCTTGGCTATTGTGAATAATACTGCAAGAACATGAGTGTGCATATATCTCTTTGATATCTTATTTTCATCCCCTTTGGGTATATACCCTGAAGTGGAATTGCTGGATGATATTGTTTTCAAGAATCTCCATACTATTTTTCATAGTGACTGAACCAATCTGGATGCCCACCAACAGTGTACAAGGGTTTCCTTTTTTTGACATCCTTGGCAACACTTGTTACCTCTTGTTTTCTCGATGGCAGCCATTTTAATAGATGTGAGGTAATATGTCATTGTGGTTTAGATTTGTATTTTCCTGATGATTAGTGATGCTGAGCATCTTTTCATGTACCTGTTGGCCACTTGTATGTCTTCTTTGGAAGGATGTTTATTTAATTCCTCTGCCCATTTTTAAATCAGATTGTTTGTTTTTTGTTATTGATATGTGATATATATGAGGTCTGACAATTAAGTTCACGAACTCATCCTAGAAAAAGTGCTACATACCTCATTGCTGAATATCACTATGGTCACCTTCAAACTACTCCCCTTGGGAAGCTGTGCACCGACGCCAGTGCCTAGTCCACTCTTCAAAGCAATTTTGGAACTTTTTCTGGAATGGCCATCAGAGCTATCATCATATTACTCTTAATGTCCTGAACATCATCAAAATGTCTTCCTTTCAATATTCCCTTTATCTTCGGTTAAAGAAAGAAGTCATTGGGGCCCAAATCAGGTGAGTAGGGAGGGTGTTCCAATGCAGTTATTTGTTTACTGGCTGAAAACTCCCTCACAGACAGTGCCCTGTGAGCTGGTGCATTGTCGTGATGAAAGAGCCATGAATTGTTGGTGAAAAGTTCAGGTTGTATAACTTTTTCATGCAGCCTTTACAGCACTTCCAAAGAGTAAACTTGGTTAACTGTTTGTACAGTTGGTACAAATTTATAATGAATAATCTCTCTGATATCAGAAAAGGTTAGCAATATCATTGCAACAGTTTGTGAACTTAATTGTCACACCTTTTCATATTTTGGATATTAACTCCTAGTTAGGTATGTGATTTACAAATATTTTCTCCCATCCTGTAAGCTGCCTTTTCATTTTGTTGGTTGCTTCTTTTGCTGTGCAGCTTTGAAGTATGATATAGTCCCACCAATTCATTTCTTGCTTTTGGTGTCATCTCTAAAAAAGAATTTCCGAGACCAATATCAAGGAGCTTCTTCCCCATGTTTTTTTCTAGTAGTTTTACGGCATCAGGTTATATTTAAAGCTTTAATCCATTTCAAGTTAATTTTTAAATGGTATTGATAGGGGGTCCACTTTTATTTTTCTGCATGTGGCTATCCAGTTTTCCCAACACAATTTGTTGAAGACACTATCTTTTCTCCATTTAGTGTTCTTGGCTCCCTTGTCAAATATTAGTTGACTATGTATTCATGGATTTATTTCTGGGATCTCTATTCTGTTCCACTGGTATATGTGTCTATTTTATGTCAATACCAAACTGTTTTAATTACTATAGCTTTTAGTATAGTTTGAAACCAGAAAGTATAATAACTCTGGCTTTGTTCTTCTTTCTCATGATTGCTTTGGCTATTTGTGGCTTTTCCTGGTTTCATAAAATTTTAGGACTGTTTTTTCTGTATCTGTGAAAAACACCACTGGAATTTTGATAGGGATTGTGTTAACTATAGATGGCTTTAAGTAATATGGACATTTTAACAATATCAATTCTTTCAATTCATAAACATGGATATCTTTCCATTTATTTGTGTCTTCTTCAATTTCTTTCATTAAGGTCTTGTAATTTTCATTGTACAGATTTATTTAACTTCCTTGGTTAAATTTATTCCTGAGTATTTTATTGTTTTTGATGCTATTGTGAATGGAATAGTTTTCTTTATTTCTTTTTCAGATTTTTTGTTGTTAATGTGTAGAAATGCAACTAATTTCTAAATGTTGATTTTATATCCTGCAACTTTACTGAATTCGTTTTTTAGTTCCAACTGTTTTTTGATTGCATCTTTAGGGTTTTTATATGTAAAGTCATATCATCTACAAAGAATGACAGTTTTCCTTCTTCCTTTACAATTTAGATGCCTTTTATTTCTTTGTCTTACTTAACTGTTTTAGCTAAGACTTCCAATACTATGTTGAATAGCAGTGGTGACAGTGGGCACCCCTGTCTTGTCCCTGATCTTTGAGGAAAAACTTTCAGTTTTTCAACATTTAGTATAATATTAGCTGTGGGTTTGCCATATGTGGCCTTTATTATTTTTAGGTATGTTCCTTCCACACCAATTTGTTGAAGGTTTTTATAATGAAAGGATATTTTGTTAAATGTTATTCTGCATCTATTATGATGATCACATGATTTTTATTTTTCATATATTAATGTGGTGTATCATATTTATTGATTTGCATATGTTAAACCATCCTTGCATCCCAGGGATAAATCTCACTTGCTCACAGTATATAATCCTTTTAATGTGTTGTTGAATTTGGTTTGCTATCATTTTGCTGAGAATGTTTGCATCTATACTCATCAGGGATACTGGTCTATAGTTTTCTTCTCTTGTAGTGTCCTTATCTGTCTTTGGTATCAGGCTAATGATGGCCTCGGAAAATCAGTTTGAAAGTATTTCCTCCTCTTCAATTTATCAGAAGAGTTTGAGAAGGATTGGCATTATTAATAATTCTTCTTTGAATGTTTGTTATGAAATAACATATGGTTCAAGTCCTACATTTCCTTGTTGATTTTCTGTCTGGGAATCTATTCATTGCTGAAAGTGGAATATTGAATTCCATTACTATTATTGTATTGGTATGCCTCCCTTCAGATCCATTAGTATTTGTTTAATATATTTAGATGCCCTGATGTTGGATGCATATATATTTATGATTGTTATGTCTTCTGGACACCATTATCATTATATAATGACCTTCTTTGTGTCTTGTTACCATTTTTTTGGCTTAGAGTCTATTTTGATTGATAAAAAATACAGCTACTTTGCTTTCTTTTGATTTCCACTTGCATGAAATATACTTTTTCATCCCTTCACACCTATGTGTGTCCTTAAAGCTAAAGTCATTCTATTGTAGGCAAACATACAGTTGGGTATTTTTTCTTTTCTTTTCTTTTCTTTATTTATTTATCCACCATATGCCTTTATATTGGTTAATTCCATCTATTTACATTTAGAGTTATTGACATGTAGGGACTTATTAATGAAATCTTATTAATTTCTTCCTGATTGTTTTATATTCCTATTTTTCTTTCTCCCTCTGTTTCTGTCTACCTTTGTAAGTTGGTGATTTTCTGTGGTGATGTGCTCTGTTTTCCTTTCCTTTATGTTTTCTGCAACTACGCTAAGTTTTTGTTTTGTGGTTATTATGAGGCTTACCTGAAACATCTCATAGATAAAACATTTTTTTTCTAGCTAAGCCACACCTCCTCTACCAAGCCGTCTTTAATTTCCCCAGCTCATTCAGTTAGTTCTCTTCTCTAAATTCTTATTCTAGTCATCATCATTATCAAAATTTTTCTAAATCTTCACAAAGGAGATTTTAGCATTCTAGTCTTTAACTAAAATGTTTTCAACAGCAATATCTTTTCAACAATGAACACATTTTGGGTATCACACAAGGTGCATTCTGCTAGGTACCAGGAATACACAGATGAATAAAACAGAGCAACTGTCCTATAGGCATCATGGATTGATGGGTTATTCACACCTGGGGCTCATTAGAATGTTTGAGTTGTTTACCAAGTAAACTGGAAAAACTAAAAGGCCATCTATATCTGAATCCAATTCACTTTGTTTATTTGTCCTCCCATTATTCTTTTTTCTTTGATTCAAAAAAACTGGGCTACTTACTACTTTCCAAACATATCTGCTACCTTTCTGTGTCTCTTACACTTTCTCATTTTGTTCTTTGTTCCTGAAATGACATCCTCACTTCTTACCCATGTCGGTTCTGACAAACTTAAAGACTCAGATTTTAAATGTTATCTTTTTCATGAAACATTAATTATTCCTGAAGTTCCAATTTGTCAGGTTTCTTTAAAAAAACAAACAAAAATAAAAAACCAAAACCTTATGTAATACCAAATGCAATAACTGGTTCTTAATTTAATATGGGTTTGAACAAACAAACTCTAAGAGATTTTTCAGGTCAAATTAGGGAAATTTGAGTATGAAATGGGTACAAAATGATATTAAGGAATTATTGTTAAATTTATCAGAATCAGAATGATGTTGTAGTTATGTAAACAAGTCATTATTTTAGATATAAAAATTGAATTAATTAAGGTGAAATATTATGATGTCCATAGCTAAATGGATGAAACAAACATGGCAAAATGTAAAAATTTGGGAATGGAAATATAGATGTTTTTAGATTACTCTTTCTACCTTTCTGTTTATTTGAAAACATTTCTAATCAAAATGGGATTTATAGATGATGTAATACAGAATTGTACACCTGAAATCTATGTAACTTTACTAACAATTGTCACCCCAATAAACTTTAATAAACAAATAAATAAATACTTAAACAAAAAAAAGTGAAAACAAGAATCCAAAATATTTTGCTTAACTACAAAAGCAAAACATATTCACTAAAGAAAATTTGGGAAAACAAAAGTAACATGAGTAAATGTAATCATTTTCCCACCATGAAGAGATTATCATCATTTACTTTATGATGCATTTCCTTCTGTGCATTTACAAATAGTATAATTATTTTATTTCACAAAATTATGAGTACTCTGGACATACAGTTCTGTATTGATTTCAGATTTTATTGATTTCATTTTTTTGGTTGAGATAAACTTGACATATAGTATTATATTCATTTTAGGTTACAATGTAATTTGATAGATTTATATATAGTGAAATTATTGCCAAAATAAGTTAAAATAGTCCATTTTAAGCTGATAGCAACTTAACTTTGATTGCCTACAACAGCGTCATCTTTTTATATTTTGATGTCATTATTTACCTCTTTTTGTATTATGTATTTGTTGAAAAATTTTATTAGCTGTAGTTACTTTTAATATTCCTTGGCTTTGACCTTTATGCTGTAGTTAAGTGGTTAGCACATTGTCCTGTTACACAAGTAGAATTTTCTGTTTGATTGTATTTACCTTTACTAGTGTGTTGTGTACTTTCATATGTTTTCATGCGCAGCTGATTAGTGTCTTTTCATTTCAGCTTGAAGAACTCCTTTCATTACTTGCAAGGCAGGTTTAGTGGTGATGAACTCCCTGTTTTTATTTGTCTGAGAAAGTTTTGATTTCTTCTTGATACCTGAAGGATTACTTTGCTACACAGAGTATTATTGCCTGGCAATAACTTTCATCACTTTGAATATGTCATTCTACTCTCTCCTGGTATGGAGGGTTTCTTCTGGGAAATCTGCTAATAGTCTGTTGGGGGTTCCGTTGTAGGTCACAATCTTCTTTTCCCTGGCTGCTTTTAGGATTCTGCCTTTATCTTTGATTTTTGACAGTTTTATTATAATGTGTCTTGGGAAAGGTCTTTTTTGCATTGAGATAATAGGGCGCTCTATTAGCTTTGTGAATTTTGATGTCCAATTTCCTACCCACGTTTGGGAAGGTGTTAGCTATTATTTTTTTACATAACATTTCTGCCCCCTTCTTCCTCTAGAATCCTAATAATTATAATATTTATGGTTTTGATGGAATCTCATAGATCATATATGGTTTCTTCACTCCTTTTTCTTTTTTGTTCTTTGTTTTCCTGTAACATTGTTAGCTCAAAATTCCTATCCTCTAACCCACTTATTGTTTCTTCCATTTGCTTTGCTCTACTACAAATGCTCCCATTGTATTATTTTTTGTTTTTTGTTTAACTTATTGAGTTCTTCAGCACCAGAATTTGGTTCTTTTTTATGAGTTTTATCTCCTTTGTAAAAATCTCATTTTGAACATGTGTGGGGTTTTATGTTTGTTTGTTTGTTTTGTTTTTGTGATTTCATTGAATTGTCTTTCTTAGTTTTCTTAAAGATTGTTGAGTTTTTTTAAAAGAACTATTTTGAATTTTTATCAGCTAGATTACAAAATTCCTTGCCTTTGAGCTTGGTTATGGAGAATTATTATGTTTTGATGATGACTTTTTTTTTTTAAGTTTTTTATGTTCCTCATAGTTCTGCATTTTTGCTTTTGCATTTAAAGATGCATACACCTTAAATTTGTTCTAATTGCCTTCAGATTGTGTATTCTGTTTATTGATGCTGTTATTATCTGGGGCTTTCTCTACCTTTGTGTGCGTACACCTGCTCTCTCATTCTTGTTCCCTCTTTGTGGCAGAATTCTTAAGCTTTTTTGTCTTCTCTGATTCTTAAAACTCACCAGACTGCCTACTAGAAACCTTTTTCGTTGTTGTTGTTTTCCAGAAGGTGATGCTATCGCTCAAGTTTGTGGTTTCTCCCTTGCCCACAGACCCTGGCCTGTTTTCCAAGTACACTGCTAGTCTCCAGAAGCTTGCTCTCACTGCTGTACTTGGGAGCATGCACAAGGAGGTAGCCACAGAGTGGGGGGAGTTGTGGACTAGCACTCAGAGCATTGGTGGTGCTTGAGGATTTGTAGGGAGATCCCCAGGTGTGGTGCTCCCAGAGACTTATGGGTAGACTTCTTACTGAGTGTAGTCAGTAGGAACCATGTCCCTTTAATGCCCTTTGATATTTTTATGTCTTTTTTTTTGCCATTTACTTTCTCCTCCCAGGCATAGAGTTCCCCTGTCAGTACTCAGTATGCTGGGGGAGAAAAACAAGTTTCTCCATCAGTTTCCTTCATCACTGTGATAGCTGGACACTCATGCTTTACTCTCCTTTTACCCCGCAGGAGACATCACCAAGCCTGATAGTCCAGCCCCATGCAATGTTGCCCAAGAGTGGGGGCGGGGTGGGACAGGTAAAGTTCTTCTTACCATTTCAACTGCATCCACACTTTTTTTTTGTCCTGCTTTATAGTCACTCTGGAATCTCCCCTGGGAAAGGCTGTGACTTCTTGCCACAGACAATGTTTCTCTTGTCTGTGTGAATCTGCCCAGGTCAACACTTTCCAGATTTTTTTCTCAATCGCTGCAAAAAGGGTTGGGGCAGCCCATATTGAGGACTGTCTGCTTATTATGGGATGCACAAGTGGGGAAGATCCCACCTCCCACCCCGCCCCTAGGTGTATGGTGCTGGATCCCACAACTTGCACAAAGACACTTTGTTTCATGAATGAATGTATAATTCTTCATTGAAAAGGTGGCACAAAGGAGCAATGTCTTATACCACCAGGATGGTGATGTCATTCTCTCCTCTCCCATGCATTTTTTATTCAATCATTTATTTATACCAGTATGGAATTATGGAAAATGATTTTATACTTGAGTTATAATCCAATAGTGCATAATTTATTTTGTTGCTCAACTTGTTCAAGCTTTGGCCATTGGGAGCTCTTTCATTTGACTTCTTTGTCCCTGTGACATTCTCCTATAACTGTTGTTGTTTTTTACGTATTTGTTTTGAGTACTTCCTTATTTCAGGAAATAGCAATATGCTCCAGGCTAATTTTGCATATTTAGTGCCTTATCCTAGAGTCAGCCATTTATCAAAAAGCCATATTCCTTCTATTGGAGAATGGTATTAGGAAACAAGATCTAGGCACTAAGTTTGCTCATTGTTACTGGGGCACCATATTTTGGGGTGTCAGTTCCTAGAGCAGGAGAATATCTGTATGTATACTAAGCCCTCTATACGTACATATCCATAAACATTTCTACATGTTTCCATCTGTATCTATAACATTAGATGACATTGATGTCTTCAACTATAATCCATGATCACATGGATCATTCTAGGCTTCTTGTCTGACTTATTTGTTTATCTGTAATTTTCAACTCCCACAGTAAGAAATCTAGATTCCACCAGTTTGGATCTATTTACTTAATTGTTCCATCCATTTACTTAATTGTTCCATTATAGTATAATTTTCAGAATCATTAACCAATAAACTGTGGGGGGAAAAATACTTTATCAACTAGAAGGCATTACTATATATTAGGTTGGTGCAAAAGTAATTGCAGTTTAAAAGTTTAAAAATAATTGCAAATAACTGCAATTACTTTTGCACCAACATAATACAGTCCTTCGGGTTGCTGGTCTTTTGGACTCCATTTATTTCCTAAGTTACATAGGTTAGTGCTTCCCCATCATTTCCTTTAGTATGGCCGTTTTATACATTTCTAATCCAATTAGATTATTTTATCACAGTCTGCATTACAGTCTGGGATTGTCTAATTCTCTAAGTGTTTTGTTTTGTTTTTTAATTTGTATACATTAAAGTTTACTTTTTGTAGTATAAAGTTCACAATGTCATAAGTCTACCACTAGAGTATCATACAGTGTAGTTTCACCACCCTACAAAAATCTCCTGTGTTTTATCTTCTTAAGCCTAACTCTATATTAAACTCCTGGCAACTACTATTTTGTTTATCCTTTCAATATTTTTGCCCATTACAGATTATCACTTAAAAGGAATCTTGCAGTATGTAGATTTTCAAATGGACAGTTCATTTAGTAATAGGCACTTAAGATTTATTTATGTCTTTCCATTCTTTACATGGCTTGATATTTTTATCACCAAATAGTATTCCAATGAAAAATGTATCATAGTTTGTTTATTCACTCACCTGTTTAAGGACATCTTGGTTGCTTCCAGTTTGGGGAAAATGTGGGGAAAAAGCTGCTATACATATTCACATGCAGGTTTTTAGATGGATATGTTTTCAAATCAATTGGGTAAAGACATGGAAGAGCAATTGCTATTGTATGGTAAGATTAGATTTAATTTTGTAAGAAACTTCCAAACAGTTTTCCATAGTGCTGTTCCATTTTGTAATTCCTTCAGCAATGAATGAATGTCCCTATTGCCCCATATCCTTTTGCATATCCATTATGCAAAAAGAACTGACGACACAACAATTGTCAGTTCTTTTTGCATAATGGTATCTCATTGTAATTTTAATTTGTACTTCTCTAGTGGCATATGATATGATTCGAACATCTTTGCATATACTTATTTGCAATCTGCACATCTTTTTTGAAGAGGTGTCTTTTCAGATTGTCTGCCCATTTTTAATTGAGTTGTTTGACTTTTTATTGAGTGCTAAGATTTCTTTGCTTTGCAAACATATTTACCCAGTCTGTTGCTTGTATTTTCATTCCTTTAGCAATGTCTTTTACAGCAAAAACATTTTAAATTTCAATAAAGATCATCTTATCAATTTCTTTTTCTTCTATCAATGCTCTTGGTATTGCATCTAAAACCTATCACCAAACCAAATGTCCCATGATTTTCTTTTTTGTTTTCTTCTAGAACTTTCACAGTTTTTCATTTTTCACTTAAGTATATGATCCATTTTTGTTAAATTTTGGGTAAGGTGTAAAGTCTGTGTCTGGGTTCTTTTTTCTTTTTTCTTTTTCTTTTTGACAAATAAACATTAGATTGTTCCAGGATCCTTTGTTGAAAAGTCTGTTCTTTCTTCATTGAGTTGCAATTGTACTTCTATCAAAAATTAGTTGATTATATTTTTGTAAGTCAATTTATGGGCTTCTTAGTCTATGTATTTAATTTATTACCAATATCACAATGTCACAATGACTGTAGTTTTATAGTAAACTTTGAAATCAGGTAGTATGAGTGCTCTACCTTTGCTCTTCTTGTTAAGCATTGTGATGGCTACTCTGCCTTTCCCCTTCCCATATAAATTCTAGAATCAATATGCTAATTTCTACAAAATGGCTTGGTAGGAATTTGAATGGAATTTCAGTGAACCTATATATCAAACTGGGCAGTATTAACATCTTAACAATATTGTTTTCAAATCAACAAAATGAAATACCTCTTTATTTATTTAGAGCTTTGATTTCTTTCATCAGTGAATACCTATTGTGTATATATTTGTTAGTTCATAACTTTTATTTTTCATGCTATCATAAATGGTATTTATAATGTTAAATTCCAACTGATCATGTTGACATATGTAAAAGCAACTGGCTTTTGTATATTGACCTTGTATTCTATAACATTGTTATATTATCTTAACAGTTTCAGGAGGGTTTTTTTGTTTTGTTTTGTTTTGTTTTGTTTTGTTTTGTTTTGTTTTCGCAGGGAAGGTTTCCATATAGACAATCAAGTTATCTGTGAATAAAGAAAATTATATTCCTTGATTCTTAATCTGTATAGCTTTTATTTCTTGTCTTATGGTACTGGATACAATTTTCAGTGTATTGTTGAATATGTTGTTGAAAAACTTTGCACCTATATTCACGACTGGTAAGTTCTGAAATTTTCCCTTTCTTCTAATGTCATTATCTATGAAACATAGGACTCATTAAGTTAGGAAATATTCTCCCTTGACAAAATTTTGAGGACTTGGTATCATTTAAAAAAAAAATGTTTGGCAGAATTCATTCATACAACCATCTGGATTTGGTGACTTCTGTTTTTGGAAAGTTATTACTAAGTGATTTTTTTTTTTTTAATAAATTAACTCTGGGTGTTGAACACACAATGTGATTTACAGATGATATAATACAGAATTCTACACCTGAAATCTATGTAACTTTACTAACAATTTTCACCCCAATAAACGTTTATTAAAATAAATAAATAAATAAATAAATGTAAGGGCAATTTAGGTTATCTATTTCTCCTTGTGTTTTTGTATTTCAAGGAATTGGTGTATTTCATCTAAGCTATCAAATTTGTAGGCATAGAGTTAATAGTATTCTTTTATTATCATTTTAATAAACACAAAATCAGTAGTGATTGTGCCTCTTTCTTTTCTGGAATCTGTTGGAATCTGTGTCTTCTCTCTTTTCCTTGGTTAGCCTGTTTAGACATTTATAAATTGAATTAATTTTTTCAAAGGACCAACTTCTGGTTTCATTGATTTTTCTGTTGTTTTCTTGATCTAAATTTAATTGATTTCTTCTCTAATTTTTATTATGTTTTCTGCTTGATTTAGACTTAAATTGCATGTTTTCTCTAGTTTCCAATAAACTTACCTTATTGAATTTAGATCTTTCTTTTTTGCTAATATGTACATTTGATGCTGTAAACTTCTCAATGCTATTTTCACAGAATTCCATGAATTTTGATGTCATATTTTATTTTCATTTTATTAAAATATTTTTAAATTTCTCATAAAACTTCAACCTATGTGTTAACATAACTTTGTTGTTCAATTTCCAAATATCTGAGAATTTTTTTGCTGTCTTTCTCATATTGATTTCTGGTTTAATTTATTTGTGGTCTGAGAATATACTTTGTGTCATTTCTACTTAC
Organism: Rhinolophus sinicus; assembly: GCF_036562045.2. Taxonomy (NCBI): domain Eukaryota; kingdom Metazoa; phylum Chordata; class Mammalia; order Chiroptera; family Rhinolophidae; genus Rhinolophus; species Rhinolophus sinicus. The sequence continues at coordinate 12,057,868 of NC_133765.1, forward strand.
TTAAAATTGTTAAGATGTGGGTTATGGCCCGGAGTATGTTCTATTTTAGTGTATGTTCCATGTGAACTTAAGAAGAAAATTAATCCTGCTCTTGTTAGATGGACATTCTATACATATCAACTAGGTCAAGTTGATTGATAGTGCTATTTAGATCATCTATACCCTTACTGATATCCTGTCAGTCAATCCCTGACAGAGGGATATTAAAGTCTCTAATTAGAATAGTGGAGCTATTATTTCTTTAATTTCTGTCAGATTTTACTTCATATATTTTGATGCTGTGTTGTTAGATGAATACATATTTAGGATTATCATCTTCTGGGAGAATTGACCTCTTTATCATTATGTAATTCCCCTATTTATCACTGATGATCATTTTTTGTTCTGCAGTCTAAATTTTCTGCAATCAACAGAGATTTCTTTCAATTAGTGGTAGCATGGTAGATATTTCTCTACCTTTTCGCTTTTAACCTATTTGAGATTTTATATTTAAAGTGACTTTTTGTTTTTATAGAAAACAGAGTTGTGTCCTATGTTTTTATCCATTCTGCAAATTTCTGTCTTTAATTGGTAGACTAAACCAACATACTTTAAATAGAGCATATTTAAAGTGATTATTGATATAGTTTGTTCAATAACTACCATTTTTATGACTGTTTGCTATTGTTGTATTTGTCCTTTGATTCTCTCCCTCCCTCTTTTTCTGCTTTCCTTGGTTTTAATTGAGCATTTTAGTGTCATTCTATTTTATATCCTCTCTCAGCATATCAATTAACTACTTTTTAAAAATCTTTATTAAATTTATTTGGGTGGCATTGGTTAGTAAATTATATAGGCTTCAAGTATACATTTCTATAATATATCATATATATTATATATATATATATATATATATATATATATATATATTGCATTGTGTCTTCATTACCCAGAGTCCAATAGGGTCAAATATATAATGATAGAAGTAAAACTGACAGTGGGGAAGTAACTGCTTTTTAAACAAAATTTGGGGTGACCTTAGAATTGTACATATATTTACATATATACATATATACACATATATATTTATATACACATATATATGTGTGTATATAAATATATATAGTAATATATATACTAATCTATAATATATATATATATATAATTATACTATATAGATACATATATGTATATAATAATATATATACTAATCTAAGTTAACCTTTAAATAACACCACAGGCGCAGTTCAGGTTTCTTATAACACAGTATTCCTGATTTTTTTTTTTTTTTTAATTAGTTTAGGGGTACCAAACAATGTAATAGTTATACATTTATCATTTATATCCCTCACACAGTGACAACCCCCTTCCCCCCATCCACTATCCCTCTGACATTTCACATGGCCATTACATTTCCACTGTCTCTATTCCTAATGCTGTACTCGCTTCTTGTAAATATACATATATATCAAATTGTAGTTGACGTTGATTATTGTTCAGCTTCAGGTGTACAGTGCAGTGATCAGGCATCTACATCATCCCTGAGGTGGTCTCCCTAATGAGACAAGTGTCCATCCAATATCCTATAAATCTATACAACATTATTGATTACATTCCCCAAATTGACTTTCATATCTCTGTGACAATCTCATGGTTACTGACTGTGCTTTCTAATCCCCTCAACTACCCCCTTATTCCCACCTCCCCCCATCTAGCAACAATCAGTTTTTCCTCTATGTCTCTGAGACTGTTCCTGATCAGTTCATTCATTTATTCTTTTCTTTAGATCCCACATATAAGTGAGATTATATGGTATTTGTCTTTCTCACTTATTTCACTTAACATAATGTTCTCTAGGTCCATCCATATTGTTGCAAATGGTAAGATTTCCTTCTTCTTTATGGCTGTGTAATACTTCATTGTATAAATATACCACAGCTTCTTAATTCAAACATCTACTGATGGGCATTTTGATTATTTCCATGTCTTGGCTATTGTGTATAGTGCTGAAATAAACATAGGGGTGCATACATTGTTTAGAATTAGAGTATTGAATTTCTTCGGATAGATATCTAGGAGTGGAATTGCTGGGTCATAAGGTAGTTCCATTTTCAGATTTTTGAGATACCGCCATACTGCTTTCCATAGTGGGTGCACCAATCTGCAATCCCACCAACAGTGCACAGGCGTTCCCTTTTCTCCACATCCTCACCAGCACTTGTTGTTTGTTGATTTATTGATGATAGCCATTTTGACTGGGGTGAGGTGGTATCTCATTGTGGTTTTTATTTGCATTTCTCTAATGATTAGTGAGGCTGAGCATTTTTTCATATGTTTGTTTGCCACTTGTATGTCCTTTTTAGAAAAATGTCTCTTCATGTCCTCTGTCCATTTTTTAATTGGGTTGTTTGTTTTTTTGGAGTTGAATTGAGTTTTTTATAAATTTTGAATATTAACCCCTTATCAGATATATCATTGGCAAATATCTTCTCCCATTCAGTAGGCTCCCTTTTTATTTTATTGGTGGTTTCCTTTGCTGTGAAAAATCTTTTTAGTTTGACGTAATCCCACATGTTTACTTTTTTTCTCTTACTTACCTTGCCCAAAGGGGTATATCAGTAAAAATCTCACTCCGGGTAATGTCTGTGAAGTTTCTTCCTATATTTTCTTCTAATAATTTTATGGTTTCAGATCTTACGTTTAAGTCTTTAATCCATTTTGAATTTATTCTTGTATATGGTGTAAGGTGGGGGTCCAGTTTTATTTCTTTGCAAGTGTCTGTCCAGGTTTCCCAGCACCATTTATTGAATAGTCTGTCTTTACCCCACCGTAGATTTCTGCTACCATTGTCATAGATTAAATGACTATATAGGCATGGATTTATTTCTGGGCTCTCTGTTCTGTTCCATTGATCTATGTGTCTGTTTTTATGCCAGTACCATGCTGTTTTGATTACAATACCCTTGAAGTATAATTTGATGTCAGGTATCATTATACCTCCCACTTTGTTCTTATTTCTCAAGATTGCCATGGCTATTCAGGGTCTTTTATGGTTCCATATAAATTTTAAGATTATATGTTCTATATCTGTGAAAAATGTCCTTGGTAGTTTGATAGGAATTGCGTTGAATCTGTATATTGCCTTAGGCCGTATGGGCATTTTAACAATATTAATTCTTCCTATCCATGAGAATGGTATGTGTTTCCATCCATTTGTATCTTCTTTAATTTCTCTCTTCAGTGTCTTATAATTTTCTGAGTACAAATCATTTACTTCCTTGGTTAAATTTATTCTCAGGTATTTTATAGTCTTTGAAGCAATTATAAATGGGAATGTTTTCTTAATTTCTCCTTCTGATAGTTTACTATTGGTGTATACACACGCAACTGATTTCTGAATATTAATTTTGTATCCTGCTACTTTACTAAATTCGTTTATCAGTTCTAATAGTTTTCTGGTGGATTCTTTAGGGTTCTCTATATATTGTATCATGTCATCTGCATATAATGACAATTTTACTTCCTCCTTACCAATTTGGATGCCTTTTATTTCTTTTTCTTGTCTGATTGCTGTGGCTAGAACTTCCAGCACTATGTTGAATAGAAGTGGAGAAAGTGGGCAACCTTGCCTTGTTCCTGATCTTAAGGGGAATGTTTTAGCTTTTCCCCATTGAGTATGATGTTAGCTGTGGGTTTATCATATATGGACTTTATTATGTTGTGATATGGTCCCTCTGTTCCCACTTTCTTAAGAGTTTTTATCATAAATGGCTGTTGGATTTTGTCAAATGCTTTTTCTGCATCTATTGATATGATCATATGATTTTTATTTTTCATTTTGTTAATGTGGTGTATCACATTAATAGATTTCTGGATATTGAACCACCCTTGCATACCAGGAATGAATCCCACTTGATCATGGTGTATGATCTTTTTAATGAATTGCTGAATTCTGTTTGCTAATATTTTCTTGAGGATTTTTGCATGTATGTTCATTAGAGATATCGGCCTGTAGTTTTCTTTTTTTTGTAGTGTCTATGTCTGATTTTGGGATCAGGATGATAGTGGCCTCGTAAAAAGTGTTTGGGAGGCTTCCCTCCTTCTGGATTTTTTGGAAGAGTTTGAGGAGACTAGGTGATAATTCTTTTTGCAATGTTTTGTAAAATTCACCTGTAAAGCCATCTGGTCCAGGGCTTTTGTTTATTGGGAGATTGTTGATTACAGATTCAATTTCCCTGGTGGTAATCAGTCTATTCATGCTTTCCGTTTCTTCTTGAGTTAGCCTTGGAAGACTGTATGCTTCTAGAAAATTGTCCATTTCTTCCAGATTGTCAAATTTGTTGGCATATAGTTGCTCATAGTAATTTCTTAAAATTTTTTGTATTTCTGCGGTGTCTGTTGTCACTTCTCCTCTTTCATTTCTGATTTTATTAATTTGTGTCCTCTCTTTTTCTTGATGAGTCTGGCTAAAGGTTTGTAGATTTTGTTTATCTTCTCTAAAAACCAACTCTTGGATTCATTGATCTTTTGTATTGTTTTTCTGGTTTCTATTTCATTTTTTTCCCCACTCTGATCTTTATTATCACCTTCCTTTTAATTCCTTTGGGCTTATTTTGCTGTTCTTTGTCCAGGTCCCTTAAGTGTGAAGATAAACTGTTGGTTAGTGATTTTTCTTGTTTCTTTAGGTAAGCCTGCAGTGCTATGAATTTCCCTCTTAGGACTTCTTTTGCTGCATCCCATAGATTTTGGGTCGTCGTGTTTTCATTTTCATTTGTCTTAAGATATCTTTTGATTTCTTCCTTGATCTCATGGTTGACCCATTCATTATTTAGTAACATGTTATTCAGCCTCCATGACTTTGTGTGTCTTGCAGTTTTTGTCCTGTAGTTGATTTCTAATTTCATAGCACTGTGGGTCAGAGAAGAAAATTGGTATGATTTCAATTTTCTTAAATTTATCAAGTCTTGTTTTGTGGCCTAACATGTGATCTATCTCGGAAAATATTCCATGTGCATTTGAGAAGAACATGTATTCTGCAGCTTTGGGGTGAAATGCTCTGAAAATATCGATTAAATCCACTGGTCCAATGTGTCATTTAAGGTTGTTTCCATATAGATTTTCTGTCTAGAAGACCTGTCCCTTGTTGTCAGAGGTGTGTTGAAGTCCCCTACTATGATAGTGTTACTGTTGATCTCTGTCTTTATGTCAGTCAAAATCTATTTTATATATTTAGGTGCTCCTATGTTCGGTGCATAGATGTTTACTAAGATTATGTCCTCTTGTTGGATTGATCCCTTTATTATTATATAGTGCCCATCTTTAGCTTTTAATATATTCTTCATTTTAAAGTCTATTTTGTCAGATATATGTATTGCAGCTCCAGCTTTTATCTCATTTCCATTTGCATGAAATATCTTACTCCAACCCTTCACTTTCAGCCTGTGTGTGTCTTCTAATCTGAGTGGAGTCTCTTGTATACAGCATATACAAAGACTTGCTTTCTTATCCACTCAGCCACCCATTGTCTTTTGATTGGAGCATTTAATCCATTTACATTTAAAGTGATTATTGATAGGTACATAGTTATTGCCATTTTTATTTTGTAGTTAGATTGTTTTCATCTTTCTTCTGTTTACAGAAGACTTTCTCATATTTCCTGCAATGGTGGCTTGCTGGTAATAAATTCCCTTAGCTTATTCTTTTCTGGGAAGCTATTTATATCCCCTTCAATTTTAAATGATAGTCTTGCTGGACAAAGCAATCTAGGTGGTAGGCCTTTTTTCCCCCATCACTTTTAGTACCTCCTGCCACTCCCTCCTGGCCTGTAATGTTTCTGTAGAAAAGTCATATGATAGTCTTATAGGAGTTCCCTTGTATGTAACCCGCTGTCTTTCTTTTGCTGCTTTTAGGATTCTCTTTTTGTCTTTAACCTTTGCCATTTTAACTATAACTTGTCTTGGTGTGGACCTGTTTGGGTTTATCCTGGTTGGAACCCTTTGCACTTCCTGGGCTTTTATGTCGGTTTCCTTCACCAGGTTAGGGAAGTTTTCAGACATTATTACTTCAAATATGTTCTCGATCCCTTGCTTCCTCTCTTCACCTTCTGGTATTCCTATCATGTGCATGTTGTTGCACTTGATGTTATCCCAGAGATCTCTTAAGCCATCTCATTGTTTTTTATTCTTTTTTCTTTTTGTTGTTCCATTTGGGTGATCTCTGCTGCCTTGTCTTCTAAGTGGTTGATTCGATCCTCTGCTTCATGAAACCTGCTGTTAATTCCTTCAAGTGAGTTCTTTATTTCAGTTATTGTATTCTTTAGTTCTAAGTGGTTGTTCATTATGATTACTCTACCTTTCTTTATGTCATCACTAAGCTCCTTAAACATTCTTATCATCAGTGTTCTGAACTCTGTCTCTGATAGGTTGGCTACCTTTGTTTCATTTGGTTCCAATTCTGGAGGTCTCTTCTGTTCTTTTATTTGGGACATGTTTCTTTGTTTCCCCATTCTGGCTGACTCTCTGTGCTTGCTTCGATGTGTTAGGTAGATCCCCTAGGGCTCTTGGTTTTTGCTGGGTTATCTTATGTAGTATGTGTCCTTTATATTTGACTTGCTCCATTTCCTTATTCTCCTGTGCATTTGCTCCAAAGGTGACTCTTGTGTTGTGTATATTGTCCTGTTAAAGTTGATCTTTAATTGCTTATGGCTTGTCAGTGTGGGGGATTGACTCCTAGGCTGACTAGTTGTGAGACTTGGCTCTGTCCACAGTGGATGTTCTGCTGTGTGAGAGTTGACCACTCAAATGAGACTTGGCCCCTATGAGCTCTTGTGCCTGTAGAGAATTCCCTCTGGGTGTGTCACTTGTAGGTCAAAGCCAGTAATACTATGATTTGCTCTGGAGTTGGCCTCTGGGTGTGTTGAATCTTGTGCCTCTTGAGCTGAGCCCTTCAAGTAATCAGCGTACAAGTCTCTTAGCTGTTCTGTGTGATGAGCAGGGAATCCTTTGATGGGTTACAGATGTTCAATTTGTGGTGTTCCGGAGGAGAATTCAAGAAGACCACCTCGCTGCCGCCATTCCAGTTTCTCCTACCATAGACAAAGGAAAATAAATTTCCCTGATTTCTTCCTCTCATCTTTTTTGCTTTGGCTTCATTTATTTCAATTACCCATATGCTGTAATCACCCAACACATTGTTCCTGTTATTACCACAAACAACCAGCTTTTTAAATGTAGTAAAATACACATAACATAAAATTTACCATCTTAACCATTTTTAAATTTATAGTTCAGTGTCATCATTCACATTGTTTTGCAACAATCCCTATAAATCTATTCTTCTTATAAAACTGAGAGTCTATACCCATTAAATAATAACTCCCCCATTCTATCCTCCCCCAGCCCCTCACAACCACCATTATTCTTTCTGTCTTTATGATTTTGACTTCATACAAGTGAAATCACATAGTCTTTGTCTTTTTGTGACTGGTTTATTTCACTTAGCATACTGTCCTCAAAATTCAAAAGTGCTGTAGCATGTTGCAGAATTTCCTTTCAGTTTTAAGGCTGAATAATGTTCATTCCATTTTATGTGTATACCACATTTCACCTATTCATTTTTCTCTTGATGGACACTTGGATTGCTTCTGCATTTTAGCTGTTGTGAATAATGCTGTTAAGAATATGGGTATACAAATATCTCTTTGAGACCCTGCTTTCAATTCTTTGGGGTATACATCCATAAGTATAACTGCTGGATCCTATGGTAATTCTATTTTTAATTTTCCAAGGGATTGTCATACTGTTTTCCACAGCAGATGTATCATTCTACATTCCCACAAACAATGCACAAGGGTTCTGATTTCTCCACATCCTCCTCAACACTTGTTGATTTTTTTGCTGTTTTTTTAAATAGTAGCCATCCTAGTGGGTGTGATGTCATTATCATTATAGTTTTAATTTGAATTCTGCTAATGATTAGTATGTTGGACATTTTTTCATGTGTTTATTGGACAGTTGTATATTTTCTTTGGAGAAATATCTATTTAGGTTCTTTGTCCACTTTTAAATCAGGTTGTTTGTTATTTTGTTGTTGTTGAGTTTTAGGATTTCTCTATATAGTTTGCATATTACTTGTCACATATAGAATGTGAAAACATTTTCTTTCACTTTGTGGGATGCCTTTTTACTCTGTTGGTGCCATCTTTTGATGTACATTTTAAAATTTTTTCCATGAAGTTATATTTGTCTTTTTGTTGTTGTTAACTGTTCCTTTGGTGTCATAGCCAAAAAATTATTGCCAAAGCCAATGTTGTTTCTTCTTGCTTTACTTTAAGAGTTTTGTTGTTTTACATCTTATATGTAGGCCCTTGATCCATTTTGAGTAATTTTTTTTTGTATATGGTATTAAGTAAGGGTCCAACTTCATTATTTTGCATATGGATATTCAGTTTTCCCAAGAACATTTGTTGAAAAGACTATCCTTTCCCTCATTGAATGACATTGACACCCCTGTGAAAAATCATTTGATCATGTATACAAGAGATTATTTCTGGGCTCTCTATTCTAGTTCATTGGTTCATGTCTATTTTTATGCCAATATCACACATTTTGGTTAATGTAGCTTTGTAGTAAATTTTGAAATCCAGAAGCGTGTTATCCAGGTTTGTTCTTTTTCAACATTGTTTTGGCTATTAAGAGTCCTTATAGATGATGTAATACAGAATTGCACACCTGAAATCTATGTAATTTTACTAACAATTGTCACCCCAATAAATTTAATAAAATAAAATTTAAAAAAAAGAGTCCTTGAGATTTCATATACATTTTAGAATAGCTTTTCCAATTTCTGCAAACTATGTCATTAAGATTTTCATAGAGATTGCATTGAATCTGTTTTGAACAGTGTTGAAATTTTAACAATATTATTTTTTTTCAATCCATGAACATAGGATATTTTTCCATTTATTTGTATCTTTGATGTTTTTCATCTATGTCTTGTAATTTCCTTTTTTTATTTATTAAATTTATTGGGGGTGACGTTGGTTAATAAAATTATATAGGTTTTAAGTGTACATTTCTATAATACATCACGTATATGTTGCATTGTATTGTAGTTTTCATTGTACAAATATTTCACCTCTTTGGTGAAGTTAATATCTACGTATTTTGTTCTTTTTGATGCTATTGTAAAAGGAACTGTTTTTGTAATTTTCTTTTCAGATTGTTCATTGTTTGTGTATAGAAATACAATTTATTTTTGCATGTTGACTTTGTATCTTGCTACTTTGCTGAATTAATTTATTGGCTCTAACAGGTTATTTCCAACTGTTCCCTTTATGAACAATGCTGAAATAAACATACTGTACACATCTCCTTGTGTACATTTATAAGAGTCTCTTTGGTGTATATATCAGTGAGTAGAATTATTGAGTTGTAGGATATGTGTAGCTTCACTTTTACTGGGTATTGCATTGCCCAACAGGTCTCAAAAGAAGTTGATTAATTTATGCTTTACTGGCAGTATTTAAGTTTTTTAAACTCCTAAACTTCCACTGACAGAGAGTAAAATAAAGTGAGAAGGCAGGACAAATGGTGTGATATAAGTAAGTTGACTTAAAAGGAGGAAAAATATGTCTGTCCCGAAAAGTAGAGTTACTAATAAAAGAGCAGAGAGCAAACAAGTCAATTAATCCACCTCAGCCCTACATCACCAACCCCAAACTGCCAACCCCACACCACCAATACACATACCAAGCATACCTTTGAATGTAAACTGTGTCTCCGGTCTAATGCAAAAAGATTGAACATGTTTCAAGTTGCTACCCCAAACTCCCTAGCCCCCTAAGTCATCTGGGGTAGGGATTACATAGTATTATTTATTTGTTTGCTTTTTATCTTTGTTTATTTTCTGTCAATTAAATGGAAGTTCAATGTCCTTCAGTGGAATGTGAAAAATACTGTTTTGTTACTGCTTTATCCATACAACCTAGAATAGTGTTTGGCATATAGCAAGTGCTCAATAAAAATTTATTTAATAGAGAAAAAATAAAATAATGTTTCTTCAACAATATCCAACATGGTGCTTATTAGTCAAATATTTGCCGGAGAGAATTATATAAGTAAGGACTAATTCATAAAATTCTGTTGTTTCCTAAATAAAGACTAATTCATGAAATTCTATTGTCTCTGATCCTATGTGTGTGCTAGAGACTCATCTGCATAATGTAATAATCCAAGCTAGAGGATTTAGTGACTGGTGCTCCTTTAAATTTGTAATACTGAAGTGGGGAGCAAGCATCACGGTGAAGGACAAGGCATTTAAGTTCTACTTAGCTCCCTGCCTCTTTCTATACCACTTCCCTAAGGTCCTAATTCAAGAAATACTTCTAAGTCCAAATTATGGGGACATGTGAGTTCTGTCTGATTGACTTGAGGATCTTAGAAAAGATGGCTAGATCTTGAGAGAGTAATGCTGAGCGAAACAAGTCAGACAGAAAAAGCAGAGAACCGTGTGATTTCACTGATATGTGGTATATAAACCAAAGGCAGCAAGGGAACAGGACAAACAAATGGGAAAGAGAAACTCGTGGACACGGACAATAGTTTGGTGGTTGCCAGAGGGTAACGGGGGTGGGGGGTGGGGGGTGGGATATGAGGATGGGGGGGATCGAATATATGGTGATGGAAGGAGAACTGAATCTGGGTGAAGAACACACAATGGGATTTATAGATGATGTGATGCAGAATTGTACACCTGAAATCTATGTAATTTTACTGACAATTGTCACCGCAATAAATTTAATTAAAAAAAAAAAAAAGAAAAGATGGCTAGAGACTCATTAGACCTTATCCTTTAGCAAAGAGAAACCAAATGGGATTGTATCTATTTTAGACATAATTTCTCAGTGAGATATTTGGGCTACCACAATTTCCTCAAAATTTAGGATTCTTAAATAATAATTACTACAAACATTTAGGTGATTAAGCTAAAGTTTCCTATAGAAACTAATCCATCAACCTGCCAATTGATCAAATTCAATATCTCATAAAGACAAAAACAGAATTGGAATTATTTTGTCGCCTATTTGGGATTTTTCAGAAAGGCAAAAGACACACAGTGGTAAGTGTAATATTTAATTATCCCCCGAAGTCTCAGGAAATAATTTTGTTTACATGTTAAGTGTGTGCCTATCTTTGTATGTCTGCACAGTGAGTGTGTGTGATTGTGTCTGTATGTGTGGCATGTGTGTCTGCAATATGTGTGTGTGTATAAATATTTACTCATTTATACAGTCAACCAATAAGTGCCTATGATATGCCTAATATCTTTCTTTTTTTTTTTTAAAGATTTTATTGGGGAAGGGGAACAGGACTTTATTGGGGGACAGTGTGCACTTTCAGGCCTTTTTTCCAAGTCAAGTTGTTGCCTTTCAATCTTAGTTGTGGAGGGTACCGTTCAGCTTCAAGTTGTTGTCCTTTCAGTCTTATTTGTGGAGGGCACAGCTCAGCTCCAGGTCCAGTTGCCGTTTTTTCTAGTTGCAGGGGGCACAGCCCACCATCCCCCATGGGAGTCTAGGAATCGAACTTGTGGTTGAGAGGATGCGCTCCAACCAATTGAGCCATCCGCGAGGCAGCTCAGCTCAAGGTGCCGTGTTCAATTTTAGTTGCAGGGGGCGCAGCCTACCATCCCTTGTGGGAGTCAAACCGGCAACCTTGTGGTTGAGAGGACGCACTCCAACCAACTGAGCCATCCGGGAGCTCAGAGGCAGCTCAGTTCAAGGTGTCGTGTTCAATCTTAGTTGCAGGGGGCAGAGCCCACCATCCCTTGCGGGACTCAAGAAGTTTAACCGGCAACCTTGTGGTTGAGAGTCCACTGGCCCATGTGGGAATCGAACCAGCAGCCTTCAGAGTTAGGAGCATGGAGCTCTAACTACCTGAGCCACCGGGCCGGCCCCTGCCTAATATCATTTCAGGTGTGGAGATCGAGCCTTGAGTTTATGTGGACACAGCATTTCTTGTTCACTTATATTAGTGCTACTGTCATCATAATAAATTGTCCTTGTAATTACTCTTATTTTCCTTTAACTACCTTAAAGAAGACAATCATAGACCTTTCTTGACTCAGACCAAAATATTGTTGCAGAAAATGAAATTATGGAAAAGCACTTAGAATGTAATCTAAAGTTTTGAGTTCCAAGTCTGGTTTCTCATGGCCTTGGGAAAGCACGGCTTTTTTGCAGCCTCCGTATGACACACTGCTGTTGGTATAAGAAAATGTTATGTCACTGAGAGAAATAGGACCTATACAATGTGAACTGAGGGCCATTGGGGAAAGATTCACTTTTAAAGGTATTTCAACTCATAAGGTTGAACTTCATGTTAAGATTTCTTCTGCCAGAGTTTCATTTTGCAAGTTTATCACTGCCCCTTTAACAATAAGTGTAGTTCAGAGTGAGATTTTAAGTGGCTGTAAATTGGTATCTTAGTATGATGTGCTTATTAAAATATTTCCAAGAGACAGCTCACTGGGTACAGGGGTTGACAGGAAGAGTGCACGGCACTGTGTGAGATCCATTTGGCCAAAGGCTGACCCAGGCAGGGGAGTGGACGGGGCAACGAAAGAGAGGAGGGGATGGGATGAGAAGAGGATGCTCTGATGCAAAATAAGGCTTCTTAGCTCTTTGGGGATCTAATTTCTTGAATTTTATAATTATGAGCCCATGAACAGAATGGTAAACATTATAATTAAATTGTGTGCATTTACAATTATCATATTTTACTAACAGAATCAGAAGGTGCCATATGTTAAGCCGCGAATGAAGAAAATTCATTGTCTTTTAAGTCCTCATATTAAAGTGACTACAGATTGCTAGGTGAGAATTTATATTTTTTGGAGTGTTTACAGATTATTGGATATGTATGACAGGCCAGTGTAAAAGTCCTTATTGTGTGCCAAACGAAAGAGACTCTGGAGGAGAGGATTGGGCTAATTAGAAATTAAATTTTATTTTTAAAATCAGAATGCCAATCTGTTGATTTATGAGGGTAGATGTGACTTCCAAGACAAGTGAAAACCAGGGTGTCTGCTTACTGTAAGGTAGCAGCGTGGGAAGCAGAATGAGCTGGGCCGGGAAGAACAGGCCTTGGAGTCCCACAACATGGGTGCGACTCTGACTCAGCCATGGTCCAGCTTGTGACCTGGGCACATTTCCTTGTGTCTCTAAATCTCAGCTAGTGTATTTGTTTTATATTCCTGTAAAATGGAGTGACTAACCCTTACCCTATAGGGTTACTATGATATTACTGTGTAAAGAGAATAGCACAATATTGGTACAGGTTAGACACTCAGTAAATGGCAGTTTCTATCATTACTTTTGTAATTCAAATAGATGATGACATCAGTCTCTTGACAACCTGATGTGCCCATCAGACTGACAAGGTCCTTTTCCCCTGAAAGTGTTTGGATAGAAACTTAATAATGTTTCATGAGGTCATACGTAGTGGATTTCTATCTTTAAATTGTGGCACTCCTCTGATTAGTGCACCTGGTTTAATATTTGGTATTGAGCATGAAAGAATTGTGGAAAGTTTATAACAACAGCCAGAGAAAAATTAGATTTTGCTTTGCTAGGAAACCTCAGACAATGCCAGTACACTGGTACGTTGCCCAGATTTCAGAATCTATTCTCAGCTTCCTACTCCCAGAAAGTACAGCTTGCCATTGCCCCAATTTAATTGGAATCATAGAGATATTTTAATGCTAACTGAACTTATAGGACATTCATAAATTAATCTGAATGCCAATGTATTAATATCTATTGGGAGATGAATATGGAAATCTTTCCAGGAACTAGAGTGTTAAAGTATTTTATTAAGGGGATTTCCTCCTGCCCCTTTGAAACTTATGTACTTTGTGGGCTGCTGGAGAGAATGGCATTTGAGCAATAGGAAGTTGATAGTCAAGAGAAATGTTCCGTACATTCCTCTAAAGAGAGATATTCTTGTACCAAAAAAAAAGATTGTGTTGGGACCCTTACAATCAGCAGTCATTACACTTATATGCATCAGAATATATTGCCACAATAAGCTGTATAGCCAACCATCCCATGATTCAGTGGATTACTATAGTAAGTATTTATTTAACTCACACCTTGGTGGCTCAGCTGGGAGGTTCTGATCTTTCATAGCTGAGTTCACCCTCATGTCTGGCAGGCAACTGTTGGTGAGCTGCAGTAACAAAGGTGGTGACTGAGCCACCCATTTTTCATCTCCAGCAGCACAGATGGGATATGCTCTCAGAGTGGTGTTGCAGGGGAAGAACTGGCCCCGAAGTGCATGCCCATTTCAATGTCTGCTTAATATTTGCAAAGCTCATCGGTCAAGGCAAATCATCTGGCCAAGCACAGAGTTTAAGTGTGGGAGGCCATGAAATGTTACTTAGCAAAGGCAGTGGACATAGGGAGGGTAAGGAATTCGGGCATTAATGCAATGTACAGATCACTCTGATCAGGTTCTAACTGCTGCACACTTACCACTGACCTCGATTCTATGATGTGCATTCATTCTTTTGAAGTTTCACTGCTAACTTCTTAATGCTATTGACTGGTGATCTCTGTTTCTTTTCAATATAACATTTTTTTTCTGATTAAAAATACCACAGGCTTATTGTAGAAAATTTACAAAAAAAAAAAATCATCACCTTGTGATCATCACTATTAACTTTTTCACATGAATCTTTTCAGATTATTGTGTGTGTGTGTGTTTTAATTAAATGTGTTATATGCTCTCTGTAAAAACTGAGAAGAAAAAAAAACAGAACTGTACCCTCAAGAAAATGACAATTATCCATAATTCTAACTCTAGCAAATAACCAGTGTTGTCATCTTATCCCATTTCTGTCTGGTATTTTCCTCTTTAAATATATATGTATATATTTGTAATATATTTGCATATATTATCTTAGTGCATGTATAATTTGTAACTTTTTTCTTAAAAATGTTACATCAATAGTATTTTCCATTTAAAATTTTTCAAAATATTGATTTCAATGATTATATCTAATTATTAGGATATACTACAATATACTTAACTTCTAAACTATTATATATTAGGTTGTAGCCCATCATTAGTTTCACCATTCAGCAAACTTTTTGAAGCTCCTACATAGTGCAAGGCCCTGTTCTTAGCAATGAGTACAAAATAATGACTATGACATAAGGTTAGATGTGCTAACCTTAAATTAGGCTGTGATTGCTACTTTATGTTTATATCTTTGTTCACATCTCTAATTACTTTGGGGATAAATTCCCTAAAGCAGCAATATTAAAGGATACAAATATTTTTACTTTTCTTTATACATACTGCTTAATTGCATTCTTTTTTTAAATTAAAATTTATTGGGGTGACAGTTGTTACTAAAATTAACCCTAACATAGGTTTCAGGTGTACAATTTTGTAATACATTATCTATATATCACATTGTGTGCTCACCACCGAGAGTCAGTTCTCCTTCCATCACCATATATTTGATCCCCTTTACCCTCTTACCCTCTAGTAACCATTAAAAATTGTTGTCTGTGTCTATGAGATTTTGTTTCTTTATTTGTTTGTTTTGTTCCTTTGTTGTTTTCAGTTTTGCATCCCACATATCGGTGAGATTAACTGTATTCTTAAAGAACTATATCACTTTCTGTACGTGCATGGGAATGAGTGTTCATTAATCTCATTGGACCTAACGTTGTATACCTAATTTTGAAAAGTAACTTCTTGCTTTGATTTCATATTTTTGATTAAATGTTTAACACATTTTCACATGTTTATATTCCTCCTTTATTTTCTCTTACCTGTTTCAATGACTTCCTCATTGATTGATATGGGTTTTTCATATGTTAAGGGTTTTAAGCCTTTTATGCTGTACATGTTGCAAATACCATGTTTCCCCAAAAATGATACCTAGCTGGACCATCAGTACTAAAGTGTCTTTTGGAGCAAAAATTAATATAATACCTGGTCTTAGTATAATATAAGACCAGGTATTATAATATGATATAACATAATATAATATAACATAATATAATATAATATAATATAATATAATATAATATAATATATACCAAGTCTTATATTAATTTTTGCTCCAAAAGACACATTAGAGCCTGGTTAAGTCTTATTTTCAAGGAAACACAGTATGTATTTTATCCCTTTATTATTTGTTGTTTATGTTTTTGACATGAAGAAGTTTAAAACTAATCTAGTCATGTATATTGATTGCTTCCGTTCAGATATCTCCCAGTTTTAACCATGGAAGTTCTGACTTATCAAGGATTGAGTAATTATTCATTTATATATTTTTTCCAATTTATTTCTTTCCTAATGAAAGTCTTTAATTCATCTAGATTTTACTTTGATGTTTAGTTTTATAGGAAGGTCTAAATTGATTTCTTCTTTGTCATAAACCTAGCTGATTTTCCCAGCACTGTTTATTGAATAACTGACCGCTGCATCATTGATTTGTGATACTTACTCTACCACATACTAACTAAGCTTATATATACCAGGGTCTGCTTGGAGGCTCTTTTTATTGGTAGACTTTAGTACTTGTTGGATATTCAGTGGCATTACACAGTTACCGCATACAGTGTGCTTTCAGAAGAATACAGGATCATAGAGACAGTAAAACATGGCTTTTGAGATTTAACAAAATCTGAGTTCAGATCCTGACTCTACGACCCACTGACTCTATAAACCTAAGCAGGCCATTCAACTTTTCTGAACCTCAGCTTCCTTATCCATAGTTAAGGATAATAATACCTTCTTAATGTGTTGCTGTATGTGAAGAAAGTGCAATAACCCATGTGGAAGAACATTGTAAAATGTAAAAGGAATTGCCAATGTTGATTTCTACAATTGGCATAGATATAACCTGGTTTCTGGCTTCATTATGAAGTCTTATTGGACATGGCTGGCTTTGTACTCATAGAAATTCAGATAAAGAAAGGTAAAAAAGAAAAATGACATCATAAAAATGGCGAGAGGTGAGCCTCCTGAAATCTCCCCAGGAATTTACAACAAATTGAACGACTATAACTCCACAAAGGACTCCCTGCATAGCAGACAGGCAAGACTAAGTGGCACACTACTGAAATCATCTAAAGGTGGGCCAATTGCATGAGCATGGGGAGGAGGAAAAGGAGAAATGTGGAGACGGGGCCGTGCAGGCACAGGACGCGGACCTCGATCAGTGCTGTGAGCTTGATGCATCCCGGAACTACTGCACTGGTGGGAAAGGGAAGAACTCAGACTGCTAGGGCTCTGCTTATGGCCTAGAGGGCTGAGGGAACAGCATATAACATGGCTGAACTCAACGCTCAAAGCAGAGACCTCGGAGAAAAGACTGAGGGAAGAAGACTGAAAACAGTGGTTTAAGCCCTCAGTGCTGAGCATAGAATGGAAGCCCTAGGCACTGAGCCTAGCCACCCCCTCCCTACCCTCTCACAGCTCACCTGCCCCCACCTGCCCAGTGCTAGAAGCAAACCTAGCAGTGTCAGATCAAAATAACAGAATATTTGCAGTTCTGAGAACTGTGGTCTGCAAACATGGACTCATAGCCCAACTAGTTCTGGCAAAGGAGAGGGAGCTATGGAAGCAGGACTGGCTGGGTGGTGGTAGCCACAATTGCTCTGAGCCACCTCTCACAGCCGACCCATCCCCTATCCCCACCTATCTGGGCAGATCCCTACAGGAGTAAACAGAACTGCTGAAACACAAGGGCTTTGAATCTGGTTCAGGAAGAGCTTTGGAACTTCAGAAGCTCTCTACATCCCCCCATGGAGGCAGCGCCCTATGACCCAGCTGAACTGTCCACAGGAAAGAAGCCTGCCTTCCAGGGAATCCCCCCCATTGTATGAGACTCCAGGATAGTGCAGAGAAAATATAACACTACAGTGTGAGAGAGAATAAAAGGCTGCAGTCAGAGAGAAAATAAAACATTCTAACAACACCTACTGGAAAACAAAAGAAAGACATCTTTCTATAAACCTGTAGCAGAACCCACTCCTGTAGATATCTAGGAAGAGAAATAATAAGTCATTAATAGCCATAAATAACCAAGGTACTAATACAGCTCAGAAAGAAAGTGAAAAGTCTCCAGAAAATGAACCTAAAGACATGGAAATATGTGACTTACATGACAGAGAATTCAAGATTGCAGTTCTGAAAAAACTCAATGAGATGCAAGAAAACACAGATAGGCCATTTAATGAACTCAGAAACACAATCAAAGGACAAAATGAACATTTTACAAAAGAGATTGAAATTTTAAAAAAGAGCAAATAGAATTTCTGGAGATTAAGAAGTCAATTAAAGAAATGAAGAATGAAACAGCCAGCTTACATAGTAGAGTAGACCAGATGGAGGAAAGAATCAGTGACATCGAAGATAGAAATCTGGAAATGACATGGATGGAAGAAGAAAGGACTTGAGACTTAAAAGAAATGAAAGCACTCCACAAGAACTTTCTGACTCCATCAGAAACAGCAATATAGGAATAATGGGCATACCAGAAGGAGAAGAAAGAGAGAAGGGAACAGAGAGTACATGCAAACAAATAGTCAATAAGAACTTCCCAAACTTGTGGAAAGAACTAGATCCTTGAATCCGAGGAGCAAATACAACACCTAATTACCTCAACCCCAACAGAACTTCTCCAAGACATATTGTACTGAAGCTGTCAAAAATTAACGACAAAGAAAGAATCCTCAAGGCAGCCAGGGAAAAGAAGACGGTAACCTACAAAGGAAAGCGCATTAGAATATCATCAGCTTTTTCAGCAGAAACTCTACAAGCCAGAAAGAGTGGAATCAAATATTCAAACTATCGAAATAGAGAAATTATGAGCCAAGAATAATATATCCAGCAAAGATATCCTTTAGATATGAAGGAGGAATAAAAACCTTTCCAGACATACAGAAGCTGAGGGAATTTTCTAACACATGACCTACGCTACAAGAAATACTGAAGGAAGGGATTTGACCAGCGTAATTAGAAATAATTTGTGACAACCAAAACACAAAATGGGGGCGAGTAAAGGGCTGAACCAGAATATGGGAATGGAGAAAGTAGGCATGCTGAAGAAAATGGAATACTTTAAATATGAAACTTTCTTTTACATAAACTTAATGGTAACCACTCAAAAAAAACCCAGAACTGAAATACATAATGTAATAAAAGAAGAAACAGAGGGAAAAGTAATAGAATACCACCATACAGAAATAATAGAGAACAACAAAAAAGGCAAAGAAACAATGGAGACACAGTCTTACCAGAAAACTAAAGATAGAATTTTAGGAAATCCTCACATATAAATAATCACCCTAAATGTAAATGGACTAAACTCACTAATAAAAAGAAACAGAGTAGCAGAGTGGATCAAAATACTAAACCCAAGTCTATGCTGACTCCAAGAGACACATCTTAGCCATACAGACAAACATAGCCTCCAAGTGAAAGGGTGGAAATTGACACTCCAAGCAAATGGTATCCAGAGAAAATCAGGTGTAGCCATACTGATATCAGAGGAAAAAGAGTTCAGGATAAAATAGGTAACAAGAAACAAAGATGGACATTTCATAATGATAAAGGGGACTATACCACAAAAAGATATAACAGTCATCAATATGTATGCCCCCCATCAGGGAGCACCGAAATATACCAAGCAACTACTAACAGAACTAAAGGGAGAAATTGACCAAAACACAATTATACTAGGGGACATAAATACATCATTAACAGCTGTGGATAGATCATCCAAAGAGAAAATAAATAAAGAAATAGCAGCCCTAAATGACACATTAGATGAAATGGACATAAGTGACATTTATAGAGCACTTCATCCTAAAACATCAGATTATACATTTTTTTCTAGCGTACATGCAACATTCTCAAGGATAGAACATATATTGGGACATAAAACTAGCCTCAGAAAATTTATTTTAAATTTGTTTTATGGTTTTTTTTAAATTCTTTTTTAACTAAAGTTTACTGGGGTGCTATATTCTCGGATCACAAGGCTTTAAAATTGGATATCAACTGCAAAAAGAATGCAGGAAAAAAACGCAAATATGTGGATATCAAAAAATACTTTTAAAGAATGACTGGGTCAAAGAAGAAATAAGAGGAGAGATCAAATGATAAACAAAAACAAATGAAAATGAAAATACATCCTACCAAAATTTTGGGGGGGCAGCAAAAGCAGTTTTAAGAGGGAAATTTATATCATTACAGGTCTATCTCAAGAAACAAGAAAAATCCCAGGTAAATAACCTCATGTTACACCTTAAATAACTAGAAAGAGAAGAACAAATGAAACCCAAGGTCCGCAGAAGAAAGGAAATAATAAAAATCAGAGCAGACTTAAATGAAATAGAGAACAAAAAGACAGTAGAAAAAATTAATGTGACAAAGAGCTGGTTCTTTGAAAAGATTAACAAAATTGACAAACCCTTGTCTAGGCTCACTAAGATAAAAAAAGAGAAGACACTAATAAATGAAATCAGAAACGAAAGCGGGGAAGTTATCACAGACGCCACAGATATAGAAAGGATCATCCAAGAATACTATGAAGGACTATATGCCACCAAATTCAATAACTTGGGAAAAATAAACAAGTTCTTAGAAACATATATCCTTCCTAGGCTGAATCACGAACAACTGGAAACTCTAAATAGACTGATCAACAGTAAGGAAATTGAATCAGTCATGTGAAACCTACCTGAAAGCAAAAGTCTGGGAACAGATGACTTCACTAGTGAATTCTACCAAACCTTCAGAGGATATAATACCTACTCAAGCTCTTTCAAAAAATTGAAGAAGACATCGTACTCTCTAACTCATTTTATGAGGCCAACATTACCCTGATACCAAAACCTGGTAAGGATAACACAAAAAAAAGAAAATTACAGAACAATATCACTGATGAATAGAGATGCAAAAATCCTTAACAAAATTCTACCAAATTGAATGCAACAATGCATTAAAAAGATTATTCATCAAGACCAAGTGGGGTTCATCCCAGGGGCACAAGGATGGTTCAGCATATCCAAATCCATCAATGTGATACACCACATAAACAAAATAAAGGACAAAAATCATACAATTCTATCAGTTGATGCAGAAAAAGCATTTCACAAGATACAATATCCATTTATGATTAAAACATTTAATAAAATAGGTATGGAAGGAAAATACCTTAACATAACAAAGTCCATATATGAAAAACCTCAGCTAATATCATAATTAACAGTGAAAAACTGAAGTCCTTTGCTCTACATTCAGGAACATGACAGGGTATCCTGTATCATCTCTATGTTTCAACACAGTGTTGGAACTCCTAGCCAGAGCAATCAGGCAAGAGAGAGAGATAAAAGGCATCCAAATTGGGAATGAAGAAGTTAAATTGTGTATATATACCACAACTTCTTTATCCATTCATCTATCGAAGGACATTTTGGTTGTTTCCATGTCTTGGCCACCGTAAACAAAGCTGCAATGAACACAATGGAATACTATTCGGCAGTAAGAAAAGATGATATAGGAACATTTGTGACAACATGGATGGATCTTGAGAGAGTAATGCTGAGCAAAACAAGTCAGACAGAAAAAGCAGAGAACCATGTGATTTCACTGATATGTGGTATATAAACCAAAAACAACAAAAGAACAAGACAAACAAATGAGAAACAGAAACTCATAGACACAGACAATAGTTTAGTGATTGCCAGAGGGTAACGGGGGCAGGGGGTGGGAGATGAGGGTAAGGGGGATCGAATATATGGTGATGGAAGGAGAACTGACTCTGGGTGATGAACACACAATGGGATTTATAGATGATGTAATACAGAATTGTACACCTGAAATCTATGTAATTTTACTAATAATTGTCACCCCAATAAATTTAATAAAATAAAATTAAAAAAAAAAAAGAAGTTAAATTGTCACTCTTTGCAGATGACATGATGCTATGTATAGAAAACCCTAAAGACTCCACCAAAAAGCTATTAGAAACATTAAACGAATACAGTAAAGTTGCTGGCTACAAAATCAATGTAAAAAGTCCATTGCATTCCTATATACTAACAATGAAATCTCAGAAAAAGAAAAAGAAATTCCTTTTGCAATTGAAACAAAAAGAATAAAATACCTAGGAATAAACTTAACCAAGGATGTGAAAGACCTATATTATGAAAAGTATAAGACACATTTAAAACAAATTGAAGAAGACACAGAAATTGAAAGACATTCTGTGTTCATGGATTGGAACAATTAACATAGTTAAAATGACCATATTACCCAAAGCAATATACAGATTTAATGCAATCCCCATCAAAATCCCAATGGCATTTTTTAAAGAAATAGAACAGAAAATCATCAGATTTGTTTGGAACCACAAAAGACCCCAAATAGCCAAAGCAATCTTAAGAAAAAACAATACTGGAGGTATCACACACCCTGACTTTAGCTTGTACTATAGGGCAACAATAATCAAAACAGCATGGTATTGGCAGAAAAACTGACACATAGACCAATGGAATAGAATTGAGAATGCAGAAATAAACTCACATAAATATGGACAAATAAATTTTGACAAAGAAACCAAAAACATACAATGGAGAAAAGACAGCCTCTTCAATCAATGGTGCTGGGAAAATTGGAAAGCCACGTGTAACAGAATGAAACTGGACTGCTATCTGTCACCATGTACCAAAATTAATTCAAAATGGACCAAAGACCTAAGCATAAGATCTGAAACAATAAACTACATAGAAGAAAACATAGGTTTCAAAGAAGATTTTATGAATTTGACTCCAAAGGCAAGGGAAGTAAAAGCTAAAATAAATGAATGGGGCTATATCAAACTTAAAAGCTTCTGCAGATCAAAAGAAACCATCAACAAAATAAAGTGGCAACCAACCGAATGGGAGAAGATTTTTAGGAACAACACCTCCAGTAAGGGGCTAGTATCCAAAATATATAAGGAACGCATGCAACTCAACAACAAAAAAAAACAAACAACCCAATTGAAAAATGGGCAGAGGACCTGAAGAGACATTTCTCCAAAGAGGACATACAAATAGTAAATAGACATGTGAAAAAATGTTCAACATCACTAATCATCAGAGAAATGCAAATAAAAAACACAATGAGATATCATCTCACCCCAGTTAGAATGGCCATCATCAACAAGACAAATAGTAACAAGTGTTGGAGAGGCTGTGGAGAAAAAGGAACCCTCATACACTGTTGGTGGGAATGCAGACTGGTGCAGCCTCTATGGAAGGCAGTGTGGAGGGTCCTCAAAAAATTAAGAATATAATTACCATATGGCCCAGAAATCCCTCTCCTGGTTATCTACCGAAAAAAATCAGAAAACATTTATCCATAAAGACGTGTGCTCCAATGTTCATTGCAGCTTTATTTACGGTGGCCAAGACATAGAAACAACTAAAATGTCCTTCGATAAATGAATGGTAAAAGAAGTTGTGGTACATATACACAATGGAATACTATTCGGCGGTAAGAAAAGATGAAATAGTACCATTTGTGACAACATGGAAAGAACTTGAGATTGTAATACTAAGCAAAATAAGTCAGACAGAAAAAGTAGAGAACCATACGGTTTCACTGATATGTGATATATAAAACTGAAAACAACAAAAGAACAAGACAAACAAACGAAGAAACAAAACCTCATAGACATAGACAATAACTTAGGGGTTTCCACAGGGTAAGGGGGAGAGGATCTCTAGAAGAGGATAAACAGGGTCTAATATATGGTGATGGAAAGAGAACTGACTCTGGGTGGTGAACACACAATGTGAGATATAGATAATGTATCACAAAATTGTACAACTGAAACCTATGTGACTTTACTAACAATTGTCACCCCAATAAATTTTAATTAAAAAAAAAGGAAAAGGCCAGCCAGAACGCTGCTCTATTATGCTATAAAAATAAGTCCTAAGCCATTTCCTGAAGTGTGTTTTCCATTTTTGTTCTGTATAACTGGAAATCAATGTTGTAATACAAAGCAGGATGGGTATTAATTAATGAGGTTAAGTGTAAATGCCATTAGCTATGTAAGAGAGTCAGTAAAGCAGTTAATGGGAACTCTATAGAAAGTGACTTAAATAGTAGCAAGAAGAGACTATAAACACGCAAACCTAGCCTTGAGAAAATATTTCACTATGAAGAAAGAAGGGAGTTGGCAAAGTGACTTCCCCTTAAAACCTGTGAACTCAGCATTAACTAGATACAGAAGAATACACAGCAAAATGCTGCTTCTCAACCAAAACAATTACCCAAACATTTAAACTGGAGTTAATAGGTTTGGAGAATCAAGAAGAAACAAGGGTCACTTACATTTTCCTGCATATCTAGCTTGAGAAAGAAAGAGTGCCATCTACAATCCAGAATGCTCTTTAAGGTGCAATCTTAAAAAAATAAAATAAAATAAAAAACAAACAAACAAAAAATACTGATCTGCTTGATGGAGATACTATTGCTACCATAATTTGCAAGAGTTCCCTCACAGCTCCCTTAAGATTTAATCTATGGATAAAGTCAAAAGGAGCAATCTCATCTATATTCTCAAAGTTGAATCTGTTTAATGATTAACAAACAAACAAACAAACAAAAACAACTACTGTTCACTCACCACAGCAGGCTTATGGTAAATATTTAATCCATGAGTGTTGAATTGAATTAAATATATTATGAAATCTCTAGATTCATTTACAGTACTACTTATTGAGGCTTGACTCTATGTGGTGACTCTTCTAGGTGTGATAGGGCTATGGAAATAAAGCAGACTTACAGTTGTGCCCCGAGGATCTGAAGCGTAGTAAAAAAGATTTTATACACACACACACACATATGTGTGTGTGTGTGTGTGTGTGTATATATATATATATATATATATATATATATATATATATGCATAAGTATAAGATGAATAGTCACAGATGGTATAAACATGATGTACGGAGTGTTGTATCCATTCAGTGGAAGGAACAATATGCATGTGTGGGGAAACATGGAGACTTAATGGTGGAACATCTTTGTCATAAAATGAGAGGGGGGCATTTGTGATAGAAAATACAACATAAGCAATGTTGTGGCAGCACAAAGGTGAAAAGGTGGTAAAGGAGAAACTGAAAAGATAAAATAAAATGTTAGTTTGTGACAGACCAGTGAATATCATGAATGTCAAGTAACTGAGTCCAGCTAGGAGCTTAAACCACTGTAGGAGAATTTCCAATCTGGAAACTGTAGGCATCAAGTAGATTCTGATCCGTCTCTCCCTTAGGCTGTATACTCTCTGAGTGCGCCTACTCTGTCTTACGTCTTCGTGCCTAGCACAGTGCTTGATCAACTATAGAGGCTCAATACATGAGTGTCACGTTGAATGCAACTGCCAACCCAGAGCAAGGATTAGCTGCCACACAATGTGTGTCCATCACACAACAACAAACAAAAAGAGAGTGTAGAATAGTGGATAGACTACTATAGACTAGTGAGTCACAGATTTGCCATTATCTGAGTGATCTTTGGTAAGTCAAATAACCTCTTCACCTTTCAATAGTCCAATCTACAAAACAAGGAGGTTGAATAAACATTCCTTTTTGTGCCATTTGGGGCCAGAAGGAATAGAAATGGAAATGGGAAGACTGCTAATCATCTTCAGCTTAGGTCAGAGGGAAGGAATTTAGGAGCTCAGAGGAAAGCAATCCTGAGCAGGAAATGCAGTCAAGGCCCATTGGGCTTATCCACACAGCTGTCACCAGCCCAGCCATAGCATTCTAGAACCTGTGGTTTCTTTGGAAGGGGAGGTTTCTCACACAGCTCAACACTTCAGAGTGAAGCCTTGGGCAGCGCTCAGGAAAGAACCAGCTGTGGCATCAAGAACACACCTTAATCAGGGCCTATTTTGACTGATTAGTGCCCTAGTGGCAGCCAGCTCTTTCCCTAACAAGTCACACAGGGCTCAGCTTAGGTCATGTGCTGGCGGGCCAGGGAAGCCCCACTTCCACACCCACAAAAAACACAGGTTTTGATTGGAGCACCGGGGATCCCTGCTTCTTGCAGGGGGTGCAGGGAGATAGTTCAGTGACAGACTCACCACTTTGGCTCTCCATCCTTTTCAGCTTCCCAGTGAGCGTCCACATCCTAACGCCATTTGTGATCATCAAACTGTCCTGTTAAAGGGACAGGTGATTAGGAATTAGGAAGGCTGTAGCAGAACAGTAAGCCAAACAGATCCAGTCTGCAATTGGTAACAGTTACTAAGCAAATTACCTTAGTCGCCAAAGGCGAGGGCAAAACTCTGAGCATCTGAGTTCACTGGGTATCTGGGGTAGCTCATCTTGGTTCTACGTCTACGGAGCAGCAGTGGGGTACAACGTTGCTGCCATCTAGATGACTTCATGCTGCTCTTTCTCCGGGGCTAAATGAAAGCACCCTCAGACTACAAGCTTTTTGGAACTGATTACCTTGTAGGCCTAGGTCAGTCCGGGTGTTGACGCACATCAAAGTGGTCTGCGTGCCATGTTTATCTGCATCCTACACAAAACACTGCCATCCAATTAGGAAGGCAAACTTGTGACAGTGAGTGATGGTGCCTGGCTTTTCCTCCCACACAACACACCATTTATTTCTTCTAATTAGAATTAGACTTTAACTGAAGTCTTTGCTTTCCAAATTTTTATGGATATTTAATCCAATTTTATATATGGCAAACAGAGCTAAAAAAGTATATATTTCTCATGAAATAATGAAGTTTAGATGTAACATTATGCTAACATGTATGATCAATGACTCCAAGGTGTATTTATTTGAAAAGTGAATCAGCCGCAAATACTGTATTTGAAAGGGAAAAGATGTATATACATAGAAAGAGAGAACTCAAACTCTGAATACCTTAATTTAGATAGAATTAATATGTTTTCATGTCTATAGGAGTCATTATGTCCATTTTTTTTACCTATTCCAAGAAGAAATTTATTAGAAAAAATAATCAAATTTTCTCAAGTAGCTTTATTTTTGTCATACATTCTGCATGTGTAAGACGAAATAAGAGGTAGAGTATGATACAGTGGGACAGCTAAAGTGTCTCTCAGAATGTTTATAAAATAATATTAATTTTAAAAACAGCCAAACAAAAGTGACATGTAGACTATAATTGTAACTATATGGAAATAGTTATGTGTACGTGAAACATGTAATGGTTACGATAACTATTTTCATATGATGGGACTATGAGGCTCTTTAATAGCACCTTTAATGTTTTTATGCTTTTCATTTAATAAAAATAAAAGTGAAAAAATCCCTGAGCCATTGTCTCTGATCTCTATCCAAATTATACAATGATTCCATCGCCTGTTTCCATCACCTCTATTCGGCTGCTCTCCACTCTTCTCCCTCAGATCAGAGGCTCTGCATGAGAGTAGATGGCATAGACCATGTTGTTGGTTGGGTGTGGGCAACGTAGTACTAGGGATCCGAATTAGAAGGTGTTTGGAGGGAGAAGTCGAAGGAAGTTGTGCTCCTTCTCTGAATCAGTGGCATTAACAGTTATCTCTGACCTATTCCTTCATCTCATTTTGGGAGTCGGACTTTTTAACCCCGTAGCTGGGTATTAGAGGATATCACACAGAAGCAGTGCTCAACACACGGTAAGCCCTTGAATTTTAGCTCCTTTCCCCCTCTCCTCAT
The DNA here is from genome assembly GCF_036562045.2 of Rhinolophus sinicus. Lineage (NCBI taxonomy): Eukaryota > Metazoa > Chordata > Mammalia > Chiroptera > Rhinolophidae > Rhinolophus > Rhinolophus sinicus. The sequence continues at coordinate 12,085,611 of NC_133765.1, forward strand.
TAGCTTCCACCTAAGTCACCGTCCTTACGGTGCAGGGCCCACCGTACAGCAGTCATAGAACTGTGAAGTGTTAGAACCGGAAGGAACCTTAGGTGCCACCCATAGAGTCCATCCATCTTAAGAAAGAACCAGAGAACCAGCAATGGCAAGGACAGGCAAAGAGGACGTGCCGGGAGCCTGGGATTATGAGAAAGGCACCCTCAGGCTCTTTCTGAGAATTCAGGCTAGTGATGACTCTTACAGCATGATAACACCCTTCCCTGAACAGAGCGAATGTGCTGGGGACACAGGAAGCATCAAGAAAAGGGTGGGGCTCACTCTTTTCATTTCTCTGTGCTCACACCAAGCCACCAACTAGAAGGACAAAAACTGAGTTTAAATTTACCGAGGCTGAAATTGCCAAAGCAAAAACTCAGTTAGATTCTCAGTGCTTTCCCTCCGTCTACCAGCTATAGGTTACACGTAGACCTCTCTCTACCCAAGAGTCACATCCCAAGAAAACACTCCAGCACAGCTGAAGAGGAGAAAAAAGATGGAAAGTTTGTTTTCGTTGTACCCCTTGAGCTGGTGGGGAGACTGCGTAAATAGACATTCACGCATATGTGGAATACAGGTGTGCTTGCTCTGTTACCAGGCCAGGTTGCAGTGCCCCTTTCCGAAGGGTAGTATTTAAGAAGCTGTATGGCTCACATACCTGCAGACAATATAAAGACTCTTTTGTCAAGACAAAGACAATGTCTGATTAAGGCCAGGATAGGGAGGGCCCTTCTACAAAAGCCTTCAGCTCTGCAAGGCAAAGTCTGTATGTTCCCCTCCAGTGCAGTGTGGCTAGTATGTCCCTTCTTTCCCCGACCAAGAGGGCATTCTTTTGGAAATATAAACACCTACTTAGCTGACCACCTTTACCACATATTCTTGAGAAAAAGAATAGATTCCTTCAGACCACACTAGTCTTTTACATCTTCCTTCCCCACGCTTGAAGGAGCTGCAAGTTCTCCAATTGCTTTCAGTAATTTGTGTGGTTTTCATATTAGCCTCTCCAGAGATGTATAGTCAGACAATAGCACTTGGCAACTCTGTCATCTTCTTCCCTCGCATGATGATGTTATTGTATATTTCTGAGCCCCACTTCTTCCTAAATGCTCTTATTAGAGACTGACAGAAGCCTGAAGTGACACGTTGGTTTCCTTAGGAAGTAAATGCCTTTTCAGACTATTGCTGAGTGATACCAGAATCATCACTTTCCAAAACTGACTTTTTTAAATGTCTGATATATAATATTAAGAGAAAAAAAACACAGAATTCAAAGTAGTACGTAAAGTACAATTGCTAAGATGAGTATGCATGTACACAGTTACAGGAAAATTATAGGCACAAACAAAAACTGTTGTTTTGGGGTGGTGGGGTTTTTCTGTCTCCCTGTGTTATTGTTAATCAATATTCTCATTTAAAAAAAATTCCAAACCACCTTTTAGGATCAGCTGTCCCTAAGTTAACTCCTCTAATGGTATGAGTAATAGCATGGTCTTATTGCCAAATGGCTATCTCTAGAATTATAAACATTATATGATTTTTTTCCTGATTAATCAAATTTCCATCCAAAGTCAATGGAGGAAGAACAGAGAAAAAGGGAACTATTAAATCACATAAATCCAGCTAAATCTGCCAGAAATTATGAGTTATTCAAAAGCAGGAGTTACTCCAGGGCTTAATTCAAACTTTCAAAGCTCCACTAATTACCATTGTCTATCTTGGATGGAGGCTTGAAACAGCTAAGGCAACTTACGAGCACATCCAACTTTGAAAAGTATGGAAACCGGATCATTGAATATTTGCCACAAACTAATTGCAGAATTAGGAGACCACAGAGTGCATTTGTTATCAGAAAACAGAACAAAAGCAACGACCTAAAAAAACTTATTTTTATTCCTTCATGTTTCCTTCTTTTCAGGACCAGCTTTTTTTCCATTAACAGGTTTAAGAGCCCAGAGGCTCATTTGTGTTGCTGGAGGGAAACAGCTTTGCCTTGCTCATTCCACTTGATCCTCCTAGATCTGGGCATTGCTTCTGATCATCCTGGAACCCTAGAGACTGACCCACGCTTAAAACAACGTCCTTGAACTGGCTCATCACATGATTAATGGCTGGTGAATAATTGAAAGCTGCAGTATCATCCCAATGTCCCCCTCCTACCACTTTAAACTAAATATTTAGTCCCCACTAAACATTTGAGTATTGCCTTTGAATCAAAGTGACAAGGTCTAGTGGATTTCGTTTGTAGAGAAAACAACCTGTTTCTGTGAGTATTTGTACCTGCTACCACTTCCCATACTCAAAACAAAACAAAAACAAAAATAAAAAAACAACCAAGTGGATAGTTTTCCAAACTAAAATTCTAAATGTCTACTGCCTTTTTTCTTAGTGATGAGGCTTTGGGATGGATGCTTGATCCTTTCCTGAGCTTGAGGCAAGAGATCTACCAGGAATAATGCCCTTGTTTTCTTCTTTGGTTTTCCATTCTGCCTATCCAGAATCTCCTTTGGTCAAATTTTGTTTTGACAGATTTTTAAAAATATTTGAGTGCATTAAGAGAACAGATATGAAACTCAGATCTTAATAATTTACTCATTATTTTTCAGCAAACATCCATTGAGCATTGCTATCACTGAGAGCCATACATATGTGACCTCAAGAAGTTCAAAGCTGAAGAGGAAGGTATGTAAATATTCCAAACTTTTTAACCAGTGTTGTCCAGTATAACTTTCCTCAGTGGTGAAAGGGTTTTACTTTGTGATGTCCAGTATGGTGACCTCTAGCCACACATGCTAGTTAGCATTTAAAATGTGTCTAGTGTAACTAAGAACTTGAAATTTTATTTAACTTTAATAACTGGAAATGTAGTATTTCCAGCTTTATTGAGATATAATTGACAAATAAAATTGTATTTTAAAAGTACAAAGTGATAATTTGATATGCATATACATTGTGAAAGGATTCCTCTCATTGAGTTAATGCACCCATTACCTCACATATTTACCTTTTTTAAAATAATAACATGTAAGTTCTACTCTCTTAGCAAATTTCACCTATACAATACAATGTTATCAACTATAGTCACCATGGTTTCCATTAGATCCTCAGACCTAATTCATCTTATAACTAAAAGTTTGTACCTTTTACCAACCTCTCCCTATTTCCCCCACCCCAGCCCCTAACAATCACTTTTATACTCTCTGTTTCTATGAATTTGACTTATTTTAAGATTCCACATATACATGATACCATAGGGTATTTGCCTTTCTCTGTCTGGCTTATTTCACTTAGCATGATCCCCTATAGGTTCATCTAAATAAAAGAAAGGACAGGATCTCTCTCTTTTAAAAGGCTGACTAATATCCCATTATATATAATACCACATTTTCTATATCCAATTATTCATTGATTGATACATAGGTTGTTTCCAAACCTTGGCTATGAGTAATGCTGCAACGAACATGGGAGTACAGATATCTCTTTGAAATAATGATTCAATTCCCTTTGGATATATACCCAGAAGTGGGATTGCTGGATCACATCGTAGTTCTATTTTTAATTTCTTGCGGAACTTCCATACCATTTTCTATAATGGCTGTACTAGTTTACATTGTAAATTTAAATATTTACATGCAACTAATGGCTATCAACTTGATAATGTGTGATAAGTCTAGGAGAGAGAAGTGTGCCAGGTGTAGTAACAGTGCAAAGGACAGACATCTCACTTGGACTGGGACAGTAAGAGATGGTTTCCTGAAGAAGCTGAAGCTGGACCTAAGCATTTAGGAGGAAGTGAGAGTTAACATGGTAGAAATTGAAGGGCTAGAAAAGTACGTCATGAAACAGTAAATGTAAAAGCACTAGAGTGAGGGAGCATGGTATGCTCCAGCAACTACTGACAGTTCATAGGAGCTGTGGCTCAGCGTTGTTTTTAATTTACTGCAAGGATGAGGACATGAAAGAGGCTGGTCATGATGCAACTCGTATTATGGTTTAATTAACAATATCATTATCAGAGGCTTCATCATTCGGTTTGTTTGTAGAAAGCTCAGCCCAGTAATATGGAGAATAGATTTAATAGAGAAGAGATCAGAGTCAGAGGGCCAACTGGAAGTTAGCAAACCAATCCTAGAGGGAGGTGTCAGGGGCCTGAATAAAGGTGGTGGTTACAGAAACACTAATTATCTTCCAGCATCTTTCTGAAACCAATGCTACCAACATGACATTAACTGGAAACCACATATTCTGCTTCAAAGAGGAGATGCGTGACATTCACATGTACTCCTTGGATGGGAGTGGAGAGAGACAGAGATGGGGAAAACATCTAAATATGCTGTCATGCAGGGTGACATGAGGGGTCTCTTGTCCCTCTCCCCACATAAGAACGCAGGATATGTTGAGGCCAAAAAGGAACACCCACGGAGCCATAGGTAGGGGAGTCATACCACTATATTCTCACTGGTGGCTGGGTTGGAGACACAGGAAGCAGGAGCCACACTATCCACAACCTGCCGTCCACTTCTCTCTGCCAACCAACCTCACTTGCTAGCTGCAATCCGCCTCTCTGCAATTCACAATCCACACTCCGCCGCTTGCTAGCTCAGCTACCATCTTCTTGCTAGCCCCCCTTTTGCTGCAGCGTAGCCATGGCAGTTATATTAATGGCCAATGGCTCACTGGTTATAGCTGATGGCCAACTAGCCACAGCTGATGGCCATGCAATCACAGTTGATGGCCATTTACTACCTGAGCCAGCACCTTTCCACATGAGGCCGAGAGCCTGGAAACTGCACTCCTGGCTCAGTCCCGACTCTCCACCCCTACAGGCTCTCGCCTCACAATCTACGTGACAAGCATCTTCCGAGAGGGGCCCTGTGCGAGGAGCCTGGAGGTGAATGCAATATCCTGGACACAGCCAGGCTCTCTGGGCACAGCCAGGGTTTCTCAGGGCACGACCAGTCCTTCTGGGCACAGCCCAACTTCCTGGGCTTCTAAGGGTACCACCAGTCTCCCTGGGCACAGCTAGGGCCTCTCAGGGCACTGCCACTCTCTCTGGGCTCAGCCAGGGCTCTCAGAGCACTGCCACTCTTTCTGGGCACAGCCAGGGTTTCTCAGGGCACCACCAGTCTTTCTGGGCACAGCCAGACTTCCTAGGCTTCTTAGGGTACCACTAGTCTCCCCGGGCACAGCCAGGGCCTCTCAGGTCATTGCCACTCTCTCTGGGCCTCTCAGGGTACTGTGCTGAAACAATAGTGACTCACAGTCAAGTTGCTTACCTATTTTCGATGGCAGCCAGTCAAGACTCAAAAGCAAACATCCAGCAGTTCCACTACATGATGGTATGTTCCCAAATAAACAGTTAAGCTGTCCATTAAATTAGGGATGGAAGGCAATTCCCCATAGTCCATAGTCATTCACCAGGGCTGTCCTGCGGGTGAAGGACGACCTTGACCTCACCCTCATCTCCCATGGAAGACTCAGAAAGCGTTTCCTCCTGGGACTACAAGTCCTGTATCCGGGCTGCCTCAGCAAGCACTTCCCAGCCCACAGGGCCGCAACGACCTTCACTTTCTCCGGCCTATGCTGGTTGGAGAACCATCCACATCTTTCCACCCCTCCACAGGGGTCCAGCTCTCCGGCAGCTGCTCCTCCTGGTCTTCCTGAGACTGAGCTTTCATACGCACAAACTGCTTCACCGCCTTTCAGAGAGCTTTGGCCGGCACCGTACCCTGCTCGCTGCGCCATTTGTCATGCGGGGCGGCCTGTGGGGCCTCTGGTCCCCCTCCCCACATAAGAACACAGGATATGTTGAGGCCAAAAAGGAACACCCACGGAGCCATAGATGGGGGAGTCATACCACTAGATCAGGGGTGTCCAAACTTTTTTCAACGTTTTTTACCAAGGTCCATATGCGTTAAAATACACAAACAGCCGGGCCACTCACTCGAGGTAAAGTACGTATTGCCTCACCTGGTTTATTTAAGTAAACTAAATATGTTTTTGGAATTTGCTGCGGGCCAATTAACAATGGATTGCAGACTGCAGTTGGCCCGCAGGCCGCAGTTTTGACACCCCTGCACTAGAGTCTAGCTGGCGGCTGAGTTGAAGACACAGGAAGTAGGAGTCACACTATCCGCAAACTGTCGTCCACTTTTCTCTGCCAACCAACCACACTTGCTAGCTGGAATCCGCAATCCACACTCCGCCTCTTGCTAGCTCAGCTACCATCTTCTTGCTAGCCTCCATTTTGCTGCTAACATAGCCACGGCAGTTATATTAGTTGCCAATGGCTCACTGGTTACAGCTGACAGCCAACGAGTCACAGCTGATGGCCATCCAACCACAGTTGATGGCCATTTACTACTTGAGCCAGCACCTTTCCACGTGAGGCCAAGAGCCTGGAAACTGCACTCCTGGCTCTGTCCCCACATATGCCTTCCACTATCATATGTATATTGGGACACTTATTTTGCTACTAGTAATTCCTATCATTTGTAGCCCAAATCATATAGCATCCAGCTTCACTATTAAAAATATTTATTTTGAGGAAAAGAAAAAGACAGTACTTTAGCTTCATGGGATATCCTTACTTTGATCAACAAATGAGAAAGAATAAGCAACTCCAGGGGCCTATGTGTCAGCACAAATGTCACTTCCTCAACAGGAAGCTTCTGTGACAATCAGATACCATTAGGTCCTTCTAGCAAACACTCTCAAAACAACCCAGACTTCTCCTGAGTGCTCCACACATTGACATGAAGTCTAGATTTGTTTAACTCTGTGTAATATCTGTGCGCCCTGCAGTTCTAGAATCTCAGTGAGGCCAGGGTCTGTTCAGCCTTGCACACCACTGTAGTGCCAGCAATAACAGCCCATTGGCACATGCTTAGTAAACAGGCTTAGCTCATGAATGCAGCACGCTAATATGCACAGAAGTAGCTTCAACATGAATTAGTCTCTTCTTGTTTCAGTTTCCACTCTAGAAATGAGCAATGATCATTGTACATTCAAAGGGTTCCTATAATTCCCTTGTTTTTCATACTACATTCAGTTTCATTCTTTGTATCATAAGGCTGAAACTTGACTCCACAGTTTTCCAAGAAGATACTTGGGCTTCAAAATCTGGAGAGCCGACCTTCTCGCTTCAATGTATCTAGAATAGAGGTAAGGTTTTTGTTTGTTTGTTTTAAACTGTATACACCACATATTTAGCACTGTCACTATTTTTCATGTACTTGCACCACAGACATAGTCTTGTTTTGTTAAAAGACCACGTCCGGGAATGGCAGAAACATAGTTACAGGTTCTCGTGTTGTGCCACATTAAGTGGACTGTGGGCACATGAGTGGATACATTTATGGTTCCAATAAAAGATAGAGATGAATGAAAAACTTCAATAAGAGAAAACCCAACTCTATCTTCCTCTTTTGCCTCTCAGACTATAAAGGATTTAATTCCAGGTAAAGAACCTATTTTGTGAGGATTATTTGTTTTCTTTTGTCTTTGAAGGAATAACAAATGTTGATGCTTTCGGCAAGGACTCCAGAAGGACCTCTTCTTTTGCAAGAAAACATCACCTGTTGGGAAGAGCAGAAATTATGGCAGAACAGCTGAAACCAGGACTGTGGCATCAATAATATTAGGGGCCTTTGATAATGAGTCAATCACTTTTCTCCATGTGGAACGACGAATTGGTTAGAGAGAGGAAAGTAACTTCTGCAAGAGCACAGATCAAGGGTCTGAATAAATACCTGCACCATTCCAAGCCTCTGCATTCAGGTATGTGAATTTAAAATGGCTAATAGCCCAACTCCCAGGACTCTGCAGAACAAGCCAAGCTTTCCCCTACAATAAAGACACTTGGCTCATTTTAATTTACATGGATCATTTCTCTTCAACTCTACAAGATTGAGATACAAATTTTCTGGAGATTTGTTTTGTCTGTTATAATGAACTTGGAATTAAAATATATGAGGTCAGGCATTCTTTCACAATGCCGAACACCCCATGATTTGAGTTTTAAATTTATTTAAAGCTGGAGGTGACAGATCTAGAAGTCATAGTGGTAATAAGCCAAACAGAATGCAATACTGCAACACTCTGTGCTCAGTTCAACCTTTGTGGACACTGGGAACATGAGAGTGGAAATGGAGAAAGTCCCTAAGTCAGCTCAACTAGTCCAAATATAATGGGTTGCGATTCAGCCAGTGACCAAACAATTTATAGTATCTGAATATAAAATGTATGTGTGTTGCTGGAAAACTATTCAATCCAGAAATTTGTGACTATTTACTAGACTATCATTAGTTATTATTATAAACTTGGCCAAGGATTGTTAACAATCCATGACTAATGCTGATTTTCTCTTCCAAAGGATATAAGTTCCATGAGAACTAGTACTTTCGTTTGTTTTATTCACCAGTCTACCCATGGTGTCTAGAAGAGTGCCTGAAAAATAGTAGGCCGTAAAAAGTTATTGCATGAATGAACAAATAAATGAATAAGAAGACATGACTTACAATTTATTTGTGCAATCATTTGTCACATTTGTATTTTTAAAATCAATTTTCCAACAGGTTGAAAGCAATCCACCAAACTCTCCAATAGTTAATCAATCAAGCAATCAATTTATTTGCTTATTTATTCTTAGGCCTACCTACCTTGTAACAAGATTATAGTGAAAAGCTTAAAACTCAATAGGATGAATGTTCTCAATCATGTGTTTCATTAATATGCCTTATTCAGCACCTCCATTTTCTTTGAAGAGAAGATTAATGTTTTCTAAGCTCTGTAGAGTAGGTCCATGCTAATCAACCCAATCAATATTTATATCCAAACACACACACACACACACACACACACACACACACACACACACACTCATAATCACTGTAGAAAGTACCTTAGTAATTGCAGACCCAATTTATTCTTGCTTGTAAGCCTGCTGTGAGGACAAGCTTAATACACCCCAGCAGACAGTGCATGCCACCTCTCCTCTTCAAGAATAATTCCCACTTATAAGACTACAGGTGGCAAGGCAAGGAGTCCAAGGGAGACTTGTTTCTAAGCATCTTGGAATGTAGTGCTCCTATGAGAACTCTCTCTACCCACAGATTTTAGAACACAGTGTAAACATAAAGAGTGTATTACAAGAATGGATACTAAGAAGAATGAAGACTTGTGAGGAGTATCTTAGTTAAGGCAATTTATTTTTTTCCTAGAAAAAAAATGTCCCTTTATATAATCACAATACAGTCGTGCGTCGCTTAATGAGAGGGATAAGTTCTGAGAAATGCATTGTTAGACAATTGTGTTGTTGTGCAAACTTTACAGAATGAACTTACACAAACCTAAATGGCATAAAGTGTTGCACACTAGCCTATATGGTAAAACCTATTGCTCCTAGGTTACAAGCCTGTACAGCTTGTTACTGTATTGCATACTGGAGGCAATTGTAACACAAGTATTTGTGCTTGTGTATCTAAACATATCTAAGTATTTATATAGCTAACCATACATAAATATAGAAAAGTTACAGTAAAAATATGGTATAAAGGATAAATGAATGCTACACCTGTTATAGGACACTTACTATGAATGGAGCTTGCAGGACTGGAAGTTGCTTGGGGTGAGTCAGTGAGTGAGCGGTGAGCGGATGTGAAGGCCTAGGACGTTACTGCCCACTCCTGTACACTTAGTGTACACTAAATTTATTTTAAACATTTTCTTTCTTCAATAGCAAATTACTCTTAGCTTACTGTATCTTTTTTACTTTATAACTTTCTATTTTTCTTAACTTTTTGACTCTAGTAACAATACTTAGCTTAAAACATAATTTTTTCTTTATATTCTATTCTATCATCTTTTTCTATTTCTAAGTTGTTGTTTTTTTGTTTTGTTTTTTACTTTTTAAACATTTTTGTTAAAAACTAAGACACACACACACATTAGCCTAGGCCTACAGAAGGTCGGAATCATCAATATCACTGGCTTCCACCTCCGCATCTCGTCCCACTGGAAGGTCTCAGGGACATTAACACGAATGGAACGGTCATCTCCTACGACAGTAAATACCTTCTTCTGGAATACCTCCTGAGGGACCTGCCTGAGGCCCTACTTGACGAGGTATCACTCTTTTCAGAAATATGACTGGTGGTTTTCTTGGTTTGTTTCTCCATCATAGATTTGCTTGTGAGCAGATAATGTACCATGGGCATCCTGTCTATTAAGGAAGACCTTTTGGGGTTGGGATCCGCATTTTACAGCTTTTTAAGGAGCTTGTTGAGGTCTGCAAATATTCTGCTAAACCCATCCTGTGAATTTTCTTGGGGTTTCTTCTTTTTTGTCTCCTACAGTTTCCTTTTCTCTTGCCTCTGCTTCAGCTATGCATTCCTGTTTCAGTTCCATCCAACAACTCCTCATTAGTCCATTCCTTAGGAACCACCTCTAGGCACTCCCCAATGTCACTCTCATCCACACCCAGGTTCAAGTTGTTCATCATCTTACCATAACCTTGTTGATTTTTGCAACCTCCTCATCCTTTGCAAACCATTTAAAGTCACGGACAAACCTCTTGAGTGTCTTCTTCCAGATGCCATTCATGCACTCCGTGGTGACATCACCCAAAACCAGGCAAGGATCTGGATGCAATCCTTCCAGAATTGCATCAGTGTCCTCTCAGTGTCTTCCTCATTTGTAGCAATAATTTGGGCAAAGATCCGTCTTAGGTAGCAGAACTTAAAAGCGGCTATAACTCCTTGATCCATTGGTTGCTTCAAAGAGGTGGTGTTTGGAGGGAGAAATACCACTTTGATAATGGGATGACAATCATTAATAAAAGGAGGGTATTCAAGAGCATTATCAACAATAAGCAAAACCTCAAAAGGTATGTAATTCTCGAAGCAGCACTTCTCCATTTTGCTGGTGTAGCATCTTGGAAGAGTAGCTGGGTCACCCAGGGCTTCTTATTGCTCTTGTCGTGTACTGGCAATATGTGCTGATTGATATGCTTGAAACCCCGACATTCTCACTGTGCCAGATCGCAGAGGGCTTCAGTTTGTAGCCTGGAACATTGCACCAAAGTAAAACTGTTATCCTTTCCTTTAAACTCTTGAGACTTGGCATTGACTTGGACCCCTTGTGAATGAAAGTCCTTTCAGGCATCCGTTTCCAGAATAGCGAGGTTTCATCTATATTGAATATTTGCTCTGGCAAGTAATTTTCCTTTACAATCAGCTTATCTGAAGTCTCCCAAATACTTCAGCTGCCTTCACGTCAGCAGTTGCCAATGTACCACTCATGTTCACATGGCACAATGCATAACAATTCTTGAATCTTTTAAAACACACCGAGCTAGCTGTATATTCAACATCATAGTTGGGTCCAGCCTTTTCTTTAAAAGTTCCAAAGAAACTTTTTGTTTTGGTTGTGACCCCCATGTTTCTGAGACTAATATGCTTCTGTGTCTAGTCTGCCGTTCGGAAGTTTCTCCATGTCTAATATAGACCCTTCTCAATTTTTTGTTAGTTTCATCGCCTTCAATTAAACACATCTTTTAACAACTCCTGTTACTTTGTTCTGGTGCTTCAAGATCATAGCTATGGTGGAATGGCATATGCCTGACTGGTCAGCAATGACCATCACTGATTTTCCACCTTTTTCATCCTGAATCAACTTTTAAATTTGTTTCCTGGTCAGCCACTTGATGTGTTCTCTTACTGGCAGCAATAGCAATATATTTTCTATGGTTAGGGGCCATGACGAACAAAGCATCACAAGATTAAATCAAGAACAATGATGCAATTAAGACACAAGGTAAACATGAGATGTATGAGGCTGCTGCCAGTGTAACAAAACATACTGTTTTGCAGCAAATTATTTTTTTATAAGTAGAAAGAGTACACTCTAAAATAACGATAAAAAGGATAGCATAGTAAATACATAAACCGGTAACATAGTATTTATTATCATTATCAAGTATTATGTACTGTACACAATTATACGGGCTATACTTTTATATGACTGACAGCACAGTAAGTTTGTTTACACCAGCATCCCCACAAACATGTGAGTAATGTGTTGTGCTATGGTGTCATAAGAGGTACAACATCACTAGGTGATAGTAATTTTCCAACTCCAATATAATCGTATGGAACCACTGTCATATTGTGGTCCTCCTTTGACCAAAACATTATAACTATAATAACTTTACATGGATTAAGAGGAGTGGTAAATAAGAGCAGACACCATCTATCATAGTTTCACCTTGATTCTTATTATTCTTGATATTAATAGCAGCCCTTTCTTTACAGGTTAAGGTATTACTGGAAAAGGTAAAAGATAACTTCTTTCCAGTCATTTCCATTTTGTTCTCATGATTAAGGTACAAAGGTAGTCAAATATCAGGTTCAATTGGATCTTGCAAGCCTTTCTCCTGAGGGAGAATGTGAAAAAGGATCTAGAAAAGAAGAAGCAAGACAAAATCATTCCTTGACAAAATCATTCCTTAACGAAATCCTGCAGGGAACATCAATAATATGAACTAGCCCTTCCTTCACCCACTCATTTCAGTAAGGTATTAACTTCACACCTACAGAAGTCATCTAAATGAGAATGTGATTAAGTAGTTGAAATCATTTTATGCTTTTTTTAATGAATATTAAGCCCTGGAAATTTATTTTAAAACAGATCTACGTTGGCAAATTAAAACACACAGAATTTAGCAAATGTGAGAAGGTCTGTACACTATTCAGGGTTATAAATAATTCTATAAACTCACAGGGTTTGAATCTGACATTTTGCACATTTTGACATAAATATATTCTGATTTGTAACTCATCATAACAATAAGGGAAGTTGTTTTGCATTTAAGATGTAGAAAGACAAATAGAAACTGATACAAAATATCAATGTAGCAGGAACATGAATAATGTAATCACCAAAGGCCTCAATACAATAACATATGCTTCATTTTGTCAATATGATAAATGCAAGTAGCTAAGGTCTTTAACTATGTATATGTGTGTATATAATTATATCAATGATGTTAATTAAAACACAACTCAGGTTAGCCCAAGAAAATGCTAATGCGAGCCCCAAAGCTTCAAGTTTACCATTTTTAGCATTAAAAATATTTTAAAAATATATGATCAAGCTCTGTTTTCTCAGGTTTATATTAATCATTTTCCATTCCAAATACAAAATTACCTCAAGCTGTTTGGTTGGGGGGAATGTAATTGCTATTATTCTGTTTGTTATTGATAACAAATAAGACTGATCATGAAATTTCTCCCCTGGGAGTTAGGATACTTGGTTTCTAGGAAGAGCTCTGCCACCAGCTAGAGTTGTTACCTTGAGGAAGTAATTTAACCTCTGTAAATTTCTTCATTTGAAAAACAAAGGAGTCAGTTTAGGCTATCCCTAAGGTCCTAGCCAGACCCAATATTCCTAATATCTATGATCTATGACTCTCACTAGTTAATCTAATTTAAAAGGCAATGCCAATTTTTGATGTGCTTTCTTCTCTACTATTGTAATTATTATCGATCTTTCAGAAATACTCCCTGTCCAAAGCTTCTGGGAGTATTTGTAAAATGGAGACACAAGTGCTATGTGCAAACAAAATGAACAGAAGTTTCGTAATAATAAATATTTCATTCCATTCTCTGGTTAAAGCATTGTAATGCATTCCCCTTGATCTCAGGGCCTAGGGCCTTATCCACAGGTTATGGTGCTCTAACTCAACAAGCTTCAGAAGTTAGTCTTGACACTCCAGCATTCTAAACTCTGGGTTGCTTCCCTGTAGACAGGAAGGAAACTCAGCTCTATTAAGGAATGGACGAGGAAATGCTGTATTTTTGAACTGATCCAAAATGTGACTTGTGTTGGCCTCCTTTTCTGGTCAGCTGAACAGCTCTCCCTCCGTTTTCCCTGGCACCAAAGCGAGTCCCGCTTGAACTGGCCACAGGAATAGGGAGGATTTGGCTTGGAGAGATTTTGGCTCTTACTCGTTTACAGCTCTTCTCAGCTTGATTGGCAAAGCTCTGGATAGCAACACCACCCACTTCTTTCTCTTTTTGCCTTCTGTTCCTATTAACCCTCTTTCAGTTTCCCTTGCTGAGATATATAGAGGTAAATCTGACCTCAGGACCAACACTTCTGAACACAGATGCAAATGGAAGGCCCAGGCATGTTTGGCTTCCTCCAGACAGCTCAAGCAGTGTAGTCTTCACAGTTATTAGAGGCTTCTCTTTAACCGGGGATGACACCCCCCCCCCACCTCCAGGGACAAAGTGATTCAGTCTCTAATCACTCTAAATGTTTATGCAAAGGACCCATGAGGAGATACAACTGGCTGTTTAACTGATCATTATAGAGTGATTAAGCTTGACATTTCCAAAGAATTAGGTGAATAACCTACTAGACACTGGTAGGGTCAAAAGACTAGGCACCTTTGTGAATTTCAATACCCAAACACTCATCTGTTTAGCAAAATGAGACATATTAAAAAGAAAAATATTCCCAAATTAAAAAAAAAAAAAAGATTTTGTGCTAATGGACTATTAAACATTTAATGCTCTGTTAACAAATGGTTATTTCTCCATTAAGCACCACCATGACCTATGCATAGTTTATGAATATTCCTGTTGTCCTTGAGTTCCCGATTAGTGTTCTTTCTCACTACTCCTTCCCTCTATCTAAATTCCATAGCTTCTCCAACAGTGATCTCCTCCATAGAGCCTGTGGTCATTGCCCGAGCTATTTTCCCCATGTCAGCATAGCTCACAACACATCCTGACTCTAGACCCCTCACAATCTGATTACGTTGAATTTAAATAGATCCTCACTTCCAATGATGGAGGTAGAATAGACAGCTGAGGGAAACGAGACAAGGGGATAAATGAGGACAGGGGGGGGAGACGGAACACTGGTTATTCGGGAACATGGGAACGGTTGCTAGACATAATGCTGGCTTACAAAAAAAGTAACTTCATTTTGGTTAGTCTCCCTTAACCAGACCTGCTCCTCTTTGTATTTTTCTTCCACTTTTCTTAGTTCTCTGACATTACACACTGACCCATTTGTTCCTTCAATTAATACTGTTCAGTTTTATCCCGATGGCTACAAGATTAAATCAAAACGTTTTGCCAAGCAAACCAAGCCCTATAATGAAGCCCTTATTGCATCTTTGTCATCGTTTTCTAACAGTCCCAGCCTTGACGTTGTCTTCCAGGGGTATTGAAGGTTTTGCACACCTGTCCCACACCACCTGTTTCAGATCTCATTGTCTTTGTTCGTCCCATGCCCTTGGTGTCTTCACGCCCTCCATCTGTCTTTGACGGCTCATTTTGACGGCTAACTCTTAGGTATCCTTCAGACCCTGCAGAGAGACCTCTCTCTGGGATCTTTCCCTTAACCTCCAGGTTGAGCTGCCCCACTATGCTTTCCAAATGCCCTCTAAACGTCCTCCTCTTCAAACAGCACGTCAATCATGAGTTCCTCAAAAACAGGGGCCGCCTCTCCGTCATCTCTTTGTGCAGTGCCAGCCTGTGAAGGTTGCGGGGTGGGAGGGGCATCTTTGGTGAATGGATTTTTCCATGTTTCAACTGTGTAGAAATAACTGGGTCAGAAGATGTGACGGTATGAACTTTCTATCAAAATGTGTGTGTTTAAATTGTCCATAGTGAATCAGAGGACAGATAAATTTTCCCATTATGATTTCTACCCAACTTTCATAGACAATTGGAATTTCGTAATAATCCCAATTTCATGTGCTTTATAAACTATAGATTGTTCTACAGTTTACAACAGATTTACTCTCATTGTCACAAATTTGAATCTAGAAATCCAGACTAAATTTTAAATGATAACCAAATATATGACAACACCTAATATGATATTACAGCAGAAGATGAAAATAAGATTCATTGTCTTTAGAGTCCCACTGTGGGCAAGGCACAGTGCTGTTCACTAATTTATCAAGGCTCTCTGTGTCAGACTCTCATCTATCATTTGTAATTAAGATCTCTCTTGATGAGTTGAAAAGTCAATATTTGCTTTGGAGATCGAGATGTTCTCAGGACTTTCAGTATTTGTTGACTTTCCTCTGCAGCATGTGAAGTATCAATACTTTCTCCTATCTTCTAACTATTCCGTTCCAGTGATACTTTTTGTTACATTTCTAACACTTGGAATTACTCCAACCTAATGTTAAGCAGAGCAAGGTTCTTAGTCTTCTTGGCTTTTAGATCTCCTTTCTGTACAGCATTCTAAACACTTATACCTTTCTTGATTTTTTTCTTCTGAGAGAAACATAGATGGATTTATCGCAGACTCTGTGTCTGGCACTGTGCCAAGCACTTTACTATGTCATCAGAATCATCATGTAGTTCTTCATAATTCTATACTATTTTTTACACTCAGAAGTTCATGTAAAACACTGTCTGGTCTCTCCATCTTATTTTTGTAATGCAAATCAGCTCACTCACATAAAGGAATGTCACCAACAAAATGAAGAAATCTCATTGGTCAATAAGTGATTCCACCCCCCAGCCCACCCATTAAATTTTATGTCATTAAGTGTAAAAGGGATCAAATATATGGTGATGAAAAGAGAACTGAATCTGGGTGGTAAACACACAATGTGATTTATAGATTATGTATTACAGAATTGTATACCTGAAACCTATGTAGCTTTACTAAAAATTGTCATCCCAATAAACTTTAATTAAAAAAATTTTTAAAAATGAAGGAAAAAAAAATTAAGCCACTAAGTAACAACACCTTAACACAAAGTACACTAAGATGAAGTAAGCTGCAAAAAACAAAAAACAAAAACACCAATATCACTTTGTGAGGGGTATAAATGATAAATGTCGAACTATTACAGTGTTTTGTACACATGAATCTAATAAAAAAAAAGAAACTACATAGATTTATAGATGATGTAATACAGAATTGTACACCTGAAATCTATGTAATTTTACTAACAATTGTCACCCCAATAAATTTAATAAAATAAAATTAAAAAAAAAAAAAAGAAACAAAATCCAATATTGTATATAATGCCCATTTATCTCATATTCTTTCCTTAGGCTCGTTCTCACCACATGCTATGTTTTGGAAATGTTTATTGGTGGTTATTTCAACCTTTCTGCATTTTGACCTATCTCCATGCTCACTGTTTCCATCCTTCCTTTTACTCCCTTGAGTCAAACTACCTTTCCATTTTTCTTTTAAAAGTTGCATATTTACTTTTTATTTATTAGGGCTTTTACTTCTTTTTCATTGCTAAATTGTTAGTTTTTACAATTTTCTTTAGTGTTTTTGTTACCAAATTGTATAACTTTTGAATAGTGTGCTCCCAACTCGATTTTTTCTTTACTTATTATTTTTAGAGCTTGGTTTTTCAGAATATCAGAAATACATACAAAACATGAGAGCAGAAATACCTGTCCCCACTAAGTCCACCAACAAAGATAGGTATTATTTTCAAAACTCTGTGAATCAATAGGGTCACAAGTCTAAGATGAGGTGATGACTCACTTAGCTACAAAGTGGCATGATTGGAATAATGAATCTGGTTTGGTTTCAGTCTAAGACCCTAGCTCTTTCCCTCCTACCATGCTGCTTCCCAACCCTCCCTTCTTCCTCTCCGTCACCTGCTGATCTCCAAAGCTAGCAATAGTGCATAGGGAAGAACATGCATGTAGTGTGTGTGTGTATGTATGTGTACACACATTGCACGCACACCTAGGTGTGTGGCTGAGTGTGGACATGTACACACTAGCACGTGTTTATTCCAATGGCCCCTAGTCTCACCTCCAGGCAATCAGAAGTTGTGAGCACTTCGGGGAACGCACAGATCTCACTGAGCACCGCACCTTCTGGGAGAGGGAGCACCTAGCTGGAACCACAGTGTTTTTCTTGGCTCTCAGAATAGCCCTCTGAGCACTTGCAGCAATTTCTTTGCCCTGCACAGATGCCACGAGATCCACCAGTTTGAGTGGACTAATGGAGGACAGAAGGCAGGGGGGATTAAAATATCTCCTTCATGAACTAAAACGTTTTGCTATTTGAACTCTTGCCAGTTTTTATAACAATTTGCATCTTAAGCCGGCTCAATACATATTTAATGAATTCTTCTATAAAACCTTTAACAGCCCTCAATTCATTTCAAGTGGCAAATGACTCAGCAGCTTGAAATGATGAGATGGAGGCTGCCTTTATCTTCCTTAGCTAAAAAGTGATTTTCTAAGAAAAATAATGCTCGTTCCTCCATGTGATCACATTCATATGATATGGGAACCCATGTCTGCCAATCCTTTTTTTGCTCAAGGATATGATTTTATAAGAGGCAGCCTGTCAGTTTTTTACAGTGAAGAGTCGTGATACAGGTAAGGATTACACACGATGTAATGTCTGTGTTGTTATATATCATCAAGCCCTGATGATCTCTTATTACATATTTTACTCACTTATTCATTGAACAAGTATTAGTTGGTATTTACCGCTGGGAAAGTCTCTTTAGGTGCGATGGAAAAATACAAAGGTAAATCAGGCCAGGACACTGGCCTCCGGATGCTTCGATGCATAGGTAGTCTTATAAGGTATTAAACAGATGCCTCTGATCAAAGAAATGACTTTTAAGTTATGCCCGGTGCCATATGAATTATGCTGCACCAGATAAGCCTCTGCACACTTTGACAGCTTAATATGCTAGGACGTATACTGCCATTTGAACTGAACCATCTTTGACCTTGAGGCCCATTTTCTACTGAAAATGTCTTACACCAGCAATCGTAAATGGACAGTAGGTCAGTGCCTGCTCCCCCGTGCACCCCACACATACATGTACATAAACACTCCAGCACAGCTCCAAAGCCCTTGGAAAACCACACACAAACCTGCATCCCCAAGCCCTTTGCTACCTCTCCAGCCTCATCTTCTACTTTTCTCTTTCCTTGGTTGGCTCCTGTCTTTTGGTCTAGAATGCTTCTCCCTTGGGAATCCTTACATTTGCTGTTCCCTCTACCTATAATGTTCCCTCTTAAATAGCTTGGCGATTCACGACTTCATCAACTTTTTGGTTTAAAAGTTACTTTATCAGTAACCACTCAATTTAAAATAGTCCTCCCAACACTTCCTTTTTCCATTCCTTGCTCCGTTTCCCTACCTAGAACTTACAACATTCTGTCTTATCATATCGTAAATTGTACTTGTTATTTCGTACTTGTGGCCTTTCCTACATGATTGATACCTAAAATTCATGAAGCAGATTTGCTGCTGTCTATCCAGTGCCTCAGAGCAGGACCGCCCACATAGCAAGCTCTCTCTAACCATCGTTACATGATTAGATGAGTAAATGAATGAACATCTACACCTACAGGCACATGCGTTTTACATGCACCCCAACGTTCCTACTACTCGTGCACTTAGTGTGGGGCTCACAGTGTAAACTTTGTAAAGCAAAGTGAAACCTGGAATCCATCCTACGCTCCACTTTAGAAATCAGTTACCTTTGCAGTACATTCTCTCCAACCTGCCTGAGATTAAGTTAAATAAGTTTTTTCTATGAAATGCAGGCAGCATTTTCACAGTATATTTTTAAAATTTTATTTTTCAATTACAGTTGACATTCAATATTACATTAATTTCAGGTGAGCAGCATAGTGGTTTGACATATATATAATTTATGAAATGATCCCCATGATAAGTCTAGTACTCACCTGGTACCATGCATAGTTATTACAATGTTATTGACTTTATTCCCTGTGCTGTATTTTACATCCCCGTGACTATTTTGAAACTACCAATTTGTATTTGTTAACCCCCTCCCCTTTTTCACCCAGCTCCCAACCCCCCTCCCATCTGGCAACCATCAGTTTGTTTCTTCACAGTATATTTTCTAAACATGGTTTCCAGTTTGCATATATTTGCATATTATATCTGCCAAATCCCAACTATTTTATGTAAAAATAAATGAAATCAAATAGGACAATTAATAGCAAATGTATATTCTAATCAAGCCCTCCTGGAGTTAAAGCATCTCCCTAAGAGGCAGCGGAATTACAGCCACAGCTCTTCCTCCAGACGCAAACGTTATTACTTGTTTTGGGAAGGGACTCAGAGGTGCCAGGCCTTGGCCTCACAGGTCATCATAAAACTTTAATAACAACAGTGCCTTCTTCCACTTACTGACATCATGTCTTCTATGGCATATATATTCCTTACTTTTATAGATTGAGAAACTAAAGGCAAACAAAAAGAGAAAATAAAAAATTGAATCCTAGTCCAGCAACAGCTTCTCTTTCTGGGTGTGGTTGTTGCTGTTGTTGTTACTCTTGTTGTTACTCCTGATGTTACTCCTGTTGTTATTTTAGTTGGTGGGGAAAATACCTACCCAATGATGGCAAGAAATACATAGCACTCTTCGAGGAGATCTGCTCAGGAGTGTCTTCTTAATAAATCCCCTTCAAAAGGAAATTTTCTGGAATTATTTTCTCAGCAATCCAGAATCACACATGTGCTAGTTAATGACTCATCCAACAAAGGAGACTTAGTATCCAGTAAATTATATTCCATTTGTGTCATACCTCCTAAGGCAATGCCTGATAAGAAATTAAGTATTCATGTATTACTGGTGGGTTTCTGTTTTCCAGGGGAGGAAATGCTATTGTGATTTTTTTTTTTTTAATGATTCGCTCTACCTCCACTGCAGTGGCCAGGGCGTCCATTATCCCTGCACACCTGCTGGATTACTACCTTCATTTAACAAAAGCAAAGTTAGTTTTGTAATGAAGTATCAGCTCATTTACTGGAATCAGAACTTCCAAATCACCCATGTGATGTGCCCCTGTATAAACTTCACAAGGTTTGCAAAGTATTTCAGCTTCAAGGCTCACACAAACGCCTGGACAGCTGCCAGAGATGAAGCAGGCGCTTCTGAGCACAGTTGGTTCAACGAAGGAGTGAGTGCACAACACACAAACTAGGACCCACTGCAGTGGCTGTTTATTAGAGAACTTTTCCAGAATCACACTGACACATCTCCCCTGCCTGATGAGAATGACGTAAGTCAGGGGCTGTTTCCTTGTTTGTGACTGAAATCACATGACGTACGAGAGGGTTCAAAGGGGCTTAGGTCCTATCTAGGCTTCTGTTTCATTGCCACTGACCTCACAGCACTTTCTAAAGCTGCTTAGGTAGAGGAATGAGAAATTATTGCCCTTGTTCTCCGCTTCTCTTCTGAGAGGGTACTAGTTACATATCCTCCCAGTCACGAAAAGGAAGAAATGACCTCTGTTGAGACACTAGTGTATTCCCTTGTTTTCCTTTCACATCATGCCCTGTGTCTTTGATCACGCTGCCCGTATGTCTACTGTGCCCCCTGCCTGTACGCGGGAACACATTCATCCCCCGGGTCCATCCCAAACCCTCTTTTCTCTATTAAGCCTTCCCTGCTTTCTTCCCCAAAGAAGTGTTGGTGTTTCTTTTCCTGTGCCTCCTTTATAAATTCATACAGACCTCCAAGATAGAGGCAGAATTATTTTCCTTTTTGTATCTATCTCCTTTCCTAAATGATAAGCTTAAGAAGAAAATTATGCTCCTTAATCTTTGATTTTCTAATGCTCACAGAATTGACAGAGTACATACACTCAAAAAATTTCATTGAATGAATGAATAAATAATTTTTTGGATCTTCTGGGACTCGGGAATAATTATTGTTTTGTTAATGTTTAACCTTCTTTTATCCCTTCAGGGCCCAAGGAGTGATTGACAAGCATTCTAAACCAGAATGAATATAGGTACTAAAATTTAAAGCCACTGGAGCAAGGCAGCAACTGTCAGGTATAGAGACCCATTTGGAAGAAACACAGCTCTGGTCTCTTCAAGTGTAGAAGTCATGCTCCTTGGTTCCAGGGATGAGTAAGCTTAAAGTTATAGAGCTCTGTGGGGCTTCAATCCCGAGTTACTCTCATTTCTCCTTATGCCACTTGTAAATGAGTAAAGGAATTAACAGATGGCTGAAGTCTCTATTTGTAGACTAGAATTATGGGGCGGGAGGGGGGGAATTCTTATAAATAGCTCCTAAACTTAGAGAATATTTATTTGCTTGCTTATTGATAAGACCTTGAGATAGGACAGAAGTCAGTGGCAGTCAACTTCAAAGAGCGGGTGAGCTCATTTTCTCAACAGCACTGTTCCATCTATAGCTCCCTGACATGGTTTAGCAGTATTGGTAGGGGTGAGTCAATCAGTGGGCATTGGTGAGGCAAAGGGGACCATGCTTGTGATGATATGAGCACTAATAATGGAGGGAATTACCACCTACCCACCACATAGAGTTGTTTTGAGAAGTGTGCAGAATGTGCTGGTCATAACAGTCACACAAAGATTTTGTGCTAGATGCTATGTTATCATTAAAGCATTTTGCCATTTAAGGATGATTCTGTTTTAGAATCCATTTCAGAGTGTTTAAAAGTAGTCCCTCCAAATAATTTATTTTTAATAACTGTGAACGATTATTCTTAGTCTTCTAGGATGGATATATATATTATATATATATAATAATATATATATATATCGAGGGAGAGAGAGAGAGAGAGTGCCAACGAAGGTATACACATTTCAAGAAAAGAAAAAACGGTATTAAAATTGTAATACTCAATATATACCAATAAAAGATGAATACAAGTCATGTGTATACATTTTTTGGCACCCCCAGTGTGTGTGTGTGTGTGTGTGTGTGTGTGTGTGTGTGTGTATACATAGATGGTCTGACAATTAAGTTCACAAACTGGTTGCAATGATGTTGCTAACCTTTTTTGATATCAGAAGGATTACTCATTAAGAATTTGTACGAACTGGACAAACAGTTCATCAAGTTTACTATTTGGAAGTGCTGAAAATGTTGTGTGAAAAAGTTAGACAACCTGAACTTTTAGCCAACAATTCATGCTCTTGTATCATGACAATGCACCAGCTAACACGGCACTGTCTGTGAGGGAGTTTCTAGCCAGTAAACAAATAACTGTGTTGGAACACCCAGCTTACTCACCTGATCTGGCCCCCAACAACTTCATTCTTAACCCAAAGATAAAGGAAATTTTGAAAGGAAGACATTTTGATGACATTCAGGACATCAAGGGTAATACGACAGTGGCTCTGGTGGCCATTCTAGAAAAAGAGTTCTAAAATTGCTTTGAAGGGTGGACTAGGCACTGGTGTCTGTGCATAGCTTCCCAAGGGGAGTACTTCAAAGGTGACTGTAGTGATATTCAGGAATTAGGTACGTAGCACTTTTTCTAGGATGAGTTCATGAACATAATTGTCGGACATCATATATATCCAGTATGGATATATATACAAGGCAAGATGCAAGTAAGTCATTCCTAAATGAAGAACAAAGCCATTTCAGTTTATGGCAGCACACACTTTTTCTCCTTGGTGGCAGATCATACTTTATTGATTAGGATCAACTGATTTGATGTAAGTGAGCCTGAATAATGCCAAGGACAATATCAATTAGCAAGGAGCTCACACTATATTTTTAGGCAGCACCTTTAAAGCAATCCAAAGAGAGAATTTTCTTTGGTTTCTTTAAAAGTTTCCTTTGTGCTTTCTTTTTTTTTCTTATCCACTCAGCTACCCTATGTCTTTTGATTGGAGCAGAAACTAATAAAAAAAAATTCATTTGAGTCTCTGGGAACTGAACTGAATACAGAACCATTAAGAGATTAGATTTTCAGCTCACTGAAACCACAACTTTATAAAGACAAGACAGGTCTCCTATAAATACTTAATTTTTCTACCAGACACGTTCCATGGAAATCAGTTGACTTCTAAACCTTTGCATTTAATTTTCATAGGGAATGGGGCCAATCCACTGAGAAATCCAGCATGTTGAATTGGGCCATGTCTTATTCAAGAGGCTATGGGAAAGCCCAATTGCATTTGACTGAACAAACACCATCATAGTTTATACAATGTATGTGTTTCTCTTAGGTTGCATGAACTTACAGGGCTAATATATGACTGGGAGCAATGTAAAAGAAAAGTTCATTACAAGTCATTAAAAATGAATACAATCCTAAATCAATTCCTGTTAATTACAGTGTAGATATTACACATTTGCTGGAGAAGTTTCTTATAAATTCACGCTAACCCTGTGAGTCATGGTGGTTACTCCATGTCTTTCCTTCCCTAATAAAAAGGAACAGGAGACTGCATGCAGTACTTTTTTATTAAATGAAATATTTAAAAGATGTCATCTTGTTTCTCATGGCCATGTCCTGATTATGTCAAGTCAAATTAGTTAGGTATATAACTTGCAGTAAACAAAGGTGACAGATAAATTAAATGCATGGGGACACTCCCATGAAAACTGTCTATGGACTCCATACTAGGCGACAATTTTACATGCCACCATCTGGGTATCCAAAAGAACAAGAAGCCAGTCTTCAAAAGGTATTATGTCAGTGCCAATATCGTGCTTTTCTCTTTGTCTCTGCCATGTGTTTGATTTTTTTCCACCTAAAGGTCTATGACTTACGCTATGAAGATAAATACTAGAAGAGTAAGAGCTCTGTGATCTTCTTCCATTTGTCTTTCTTAGAATCAATCAATCTATTCTAGCCCTACCCTTTCTTAAATTAAAGCTGCTCTGTGGAATGCATGGAATACTATCTCTATCTGGCAATGAATACTCTCAAATTTTGGTCTGTGGATTGCGTTTCCCCTACTTATAAACACATAGCAAAATGTGGACAGTTGGCAACGATTTAGAAGCCTAATACAGAGTTTCTGGGAGTTTACTATGACCCAAATACCATATTAGGCATTAGAAGTAAAACTATGAGCAGGACAAAGGAGGACCCTGACTTAAATAATTTATAATCTAGTGAAAGAGAAAGACATCTATACAAACAATTACAGTACAGCATGATAAATTTTCTGGTAAGGGAATTCAAGGTGCCATGGGAACATACAAGGAGATTCCTAAGCTGCTTTAAGGGACTAGACAAGGTCCCCAGGGAAGGAATTGATAATTAAGAATTAAATGATAACTAGAAGTTACCTAGGGAAAGAAATGAGATATGGCTTATTTTAATCAAGGGGAGCAGCATGAGTGAAAGTACACAGGCCTGAAGCCACGCAACACCAAAAAAATTAAAAAACAAAAGTTTAAAATATTGGCAAGAAATGATCCATGATGACTCTAAGTAGGGGGCAAAGGTGAGGTGAGGTGAGGAAGGGCCTTACAAGTGAGGTCAAGGTTGCATACTTTACCTGAAGCAAGGGAAGTGACACTGTACACTTGCCTGTTAGAACTATTAATCTGACTGCAGTGTGGAGAAGGCATCGTATAGGAGCAGCCTAGAGGCCGGCAGATGGTTAGAGTGGGGGGTGTTGCCCCAGTAGCAGAAAAGCTCAAATTCATTAAGACCGTATTATGCATCAGACACTGTTTCGTGTTAACTCCTCTCATTCTAACCACAACCACATGAGGTGATAATACTATCATTCTAGTTTATGAATGAGGAGGTTAAGACACAAAAAAGACTGAGTTATTTGCCCAAGTTTACATAGCCAGCGAAGGACGTATCCAAAGTTTTAATCTACAGTCTTAGCTCAGAGCCCACACCCTTAATAATCACTGTCCAACAACACTTAGAACAGGGTAATACCAATGAAAACAGAAGACAGTTCCCAAGGACTCAGAGACAAGTAGGCCCCGGTCAGAGCCAAGTTTCCAATGGTCAAGGCCGAACTAACCATCTAGCGTAAACTATTCCCAGTGGAAGTGCACCTAAGCTAAAGACGTCGAGACACAGGTGCAGGTCACAACGAGAGGTCACTACATAGATCAGTAGAACAAGTCAGACTTAGGTAAGTAGAGACAGAAAATTTCAAAGCACAAAACAAAAAAGAAAGTGGAGCAAAGCAAGTGGTCAAAAGATAAAGGAAATATTCAGGAACCAAAAATTCTCAGGACTAAAGGAAAAAAGCCAAGATGCAAGAGAACAGATGCAAAGTAACAAATGGAGACAGAGTAGGCTATGTGAGAGAGGTTTTTGCCTCAGGCTGGTGTTCTTTTACGGTTCTTATTGAGCTTCACACCAGAGGCTTTGTGACTTCTGGGCCTTTGTCTGTTGGGGAAGAGGGAAGGGAGTAAGTGGTTAGAAACACGATTGAATTGACATCTCTCAGAAGATGGGGAGTAGCAATTAACAGAGGTTCATGTAGATGAACAAGGAGGATATCTTATAAATACCTATTATTAATAGATTAGTGGGTTTCCCTACATTGCTGAAACTCGATAAAGATTTGTTGTATGAATAAATGAATGAAAAAGTAAAGTACCCATTTCTTACATTGTTACCAATGGATAAAATAAAGTGGGGTGGGGGGGGTGTTGTTCTTCTAAATTATCTTTCCTTATATTGAAAGATACAGGGCATCCTTTTCAATGCTAAGTCCATTAGTAAAGATAAATCTCAGAAGTCTGATCCCTTTATCAATACTATGATATTTTAAAATAATATTTTTTGTATTGTGCAGTTATTTAAGAAAAGAACATGAACATTAGAGAAAGGAAAAACCTAAATTTTGAAGCCTGTTCTAACACTGACCAGCCTCAGTTCCATCATCTGGAAAACTGGGATAGTAATACTTAAATCCTAAGCTAATTGTAAACAAACGGAAAGTACAGAAATAAACCCTTATATTCATAGGACTTGATTGTTTTACAAAGGTCCCAAGGCAATTAATTCATCAGTGAAAGTAGTCTTTCCATCAAAAGATGCTGGGAAATTTGTATATCCATAGGCAAAAAGATGAACTTAGACTATCACCTCACACATACACAAAAATTAACTCAACATGATCATAGACTTAAATGTAAAAACTAAAACAATTTTCACAAGAGATCACACTAGAAAATCATTGATGTCTTGTCTGATACAAAGGTTTTCTAGGTAGGACACCAAAAAAAGAAAGAAAATGATAAATTGGGCCTCAAAATTCAAAACTTTTGCACTTTAAAAGACATTGTTAAGAAAATAAAAGACACGTAACAGATTAGGAGACACATATTTGCAAAGCACAAATCTCATAAAGTACTAGCATCTAGAATTTACAAAGAACATTTACAACTCAATTATTGAAAGACAACCCAATCAAAAAATGGGTAAAGAATATGAACAGATAATTATCCCAAAGAGGACATGAGTGGCCAATAAGTACATAAAAAGATGCTCAACATATTATTTATTAGAGAAATGCAAATTAATACCACAACAAAATACCATGTTTCTTTCACCCACTAGAGTGACTGAAATAAATAGACAGACAATAAGAAATGTTGGTGGAGATACAGAGCAATAGGAACACTCATACATTTTTGGTGGGACTGTAACATGTTGCAGCCACTTTGGAAAACAATTTGGGAATTTTTCAAAAGGTTAAACATAAAAATACCATATGACCCAGCCATTCCACATCTATGTATATGTCCAAAAGAATTGAAAACATGTCCACACAAAGACCTGCTTATGGATATTCACAAATGTCTATAACAGCATTATTTGTAATAGTAAAACACTGGAAATAACCCAAATATTCATCAACTGGTGAATGGGTCGACACAATGGGGTGTATTCTACACAGAATACTATTCAGGAATAGAATGAAAGGAATTACGGACACATGCTGAGGCATGGATGAACCTCAAACATTATGCTAAATGAAAGAGGCCAGACAAAAGACATCACATAATGTATCGGCCCTTTATGGAAAATGTCACCAAAAGCAAATTAAAGAGATAGAAAGTAGATTAGTGGCTGCCAGAGCCTAGGGGTGGGAGTGGATTAGAATTAGCTATAAATGGGAAAAAGGGATATTATTGGGAGAAATGAAAGTGTTCTAAAACTGATTAATAGACATAATTGCACCGCGTGGTAAAAGTTAGTAAAAATTATTGCTTTTTACATAAGAAATGGGTATATTTTATGACATAAAACATACTTCAATAAAATTGCTTTTAAAAAGCCAACTGTAAGAAGTAAGTTAATTGATCAGGAAATGTTCATTTCTTCACTTTCTCTTCTACCTCACTATATTTCACAGGGAGTGCCAGAGTGAGATCACCACGCCTCCTTCCTCATTTTCACCCTCCCCTTATAGAAACCAGTTTTCCGTTAAAAAACAAACAACAACAACAAAAATAAACCCCTAAAGATAAATTGAAGTGATCAGTCAATTTTTACTCTTAGAAAACTGTTTGTGCTACGCATTCAGGACAGAGGGCTCTGAATAAGCAAATCTGAATAGCGACTTTGCTGCTTGAACAGCCTGCCTTCCCACCTTCCCTCCCAGGGCTCACAACAGCACAGATGCTCAGCACGGAGCCCAGCTGGTGGAGTTCAATGTCCCTGGCTTTGCTGAGTGCCTGTGTGAGGACGCTGGCCTCAGCATGTTAGCAATCCTGATTTGCTGGCTCTAATAGATACATTTTGCCTCCAGCAAAAAGTCTTCGAATAGTTAACAAGAATAACGAGCAGTAGCAGAGAATTAATGGCCTCTTTATTATGAGAGATGGAGTCCAGTGTTCAGTGTTCTTGAATAAGAAAATTGTTTTATAGGCAAAATTAACTGGAGAGACCTTATTTAGCCAATGTTAAGATAATGGGTTTTGGCTCCTAAATGTCAGTAAGTGCAGAAAGGAAGATTCCAGGTGAGCCTTGAGCCTCTTGCATGGTACCTTCTCAGTTAGAAAAAGGAAGATGAGATTTGTCTCCTCTGCAGCAGGTGGAGGGGTGACTCCTTGCACTTTATTTATTTATTCATTTATTTATTTATTTATTTATTTATTTATTATTTTAATTTTTAAAAATTAGTTTCAGGTGTACAAAACAATGTAATAGTTAAACATTTATCATGTATACCCCTCACACAGTGATAACCCTCCTTCCCCATCTACTACCCCTCTGACATCACATACAGCCATTACATTTCCACCGTCTCTATTCCTAATGCTGTACTCCACTTCTTGTAATTATATATATATAATTGTAGTTGACATTCATTATTGTTCAGCGTCAGCTTCAGGTGTACAGTGCAGTGATCAGGCATCTGCATCATCCCTGAGGTGGTCTCCCTAATGAGACAAGTGTCCATCGGATACCCTACAAAATCTTTATTGAAGAAGGAAAAAAAAATAGGTGAGGGATCTCTCTAGGTGCGTGAGAGCTTTATCTTGGTTTACCTTTTGGCTTGCACTTCATTGCTGTTTTTTCTATGGATGCTGAAATCATCGGGACATCCCTGTTGTCACTGTTGGTGGCCACCATGTACTCATTTTGGTGAGAAACCCTTGCCTACCTCACTGTTAATGACTCATGTTCAGCATAATATGTCCGGAGAATGCTGCATCAGACTCCAGCTTCCAGGTCCTAGGTGATCAGGTCTGAGATTCCTTGTTGAATGTATCTCTGGACGCCTGGGTTTGAGGGATGTCTCAATAGGAATACAATGGTCCAACTGACAAGTACCGGGGCTGCCAAAAAATGTATACAAGTGGACACTTTGGTCAACATTGCTCAAGCAGTAATTTGTCGTAATCAGAAGTGTCTGGATACTGATGGTAACCACTTGGGCACCTCTTGTAACTGCAGAAGTCAAACGTGACTTGTATTCAACTTTTGTTATCGGTATATATTGAGTATTACAATTTAAAAGTTTTTTCTTTCTTAAAATATGTATACATCTTTTGGCACCCTCTGTATACTGGGTTACACTATAAGAAAGCAGTCTTTGCCTGCCGTACATTTATTTAAGTTGTTCATAAACAAACACACAAACAATAAAAACACAATGACAATATTTAGAGCAGAAGTTGTTGAAATGGTGGTAAGCAATTTCAGAGTACTGGAGTCAGATTACTAAAGCTGACCCAACAAGGATGGGACCAACATACTTGACACAAAGAGTTCGCCAAGAGAAAGGAGCCCTTTATAGACCATCTTCATTCTATCGTTCAAAATTGTCATTATTTGGGCAGTGTTCATGAAAGGCGAGTTTTAACAACTGCATTTACTTTAAAAACCTTTTTAAAATTTATGTTTGTATTTGCCATCAACTTTTCTTACCTCTTCAAAGATAATATTATAAAGTGCCACGCACTGTGCTGGGTTTGGCAGGAAAGAGAAGACGTCATGACAACCCTCCCAGGTCTCACAGAGCAAGAGGTCCACAGGGCGCTTCAAGGGAGAATATGCTAAGTACTTTCAGAATGGCTAGAAGGGTTAGGAGTGCCAGGAGAAGGGTATATTATAACTCATAAAATAGGTGCAAAAAGTTGCAGAGAGGGGGTACTGACTGAGACATGCTTTAACTAATATTTAGAAGCATGAGAGCAAGGACATTTCAGGGACTCTTCCAGAAGAAGAGAACACAAGCAAGCCCAAGAGACAGGAAAGACAAGAGACAGAGGGCTTTAGGGACCAGTGGGAATTCCAGTTTAACCGGCATGTGGTATACTTTTAGGGGGTACAGGACAACCAGGTGCAAAGCACTGCAGAGAGTCTATGTGGTAGACCGTGCTTTATCATGACATTCCTTTGGTTCAAGACCTTAGTGTGGAGTAACATGCAGAAAGTTGAACAGCAGTATGGTTAATCTGGTGGTTGTGTGTACAATGGGTTTGAATGGGGAGAGTTGGAAGGCAGGGAGTTCAATTGGGAAGTTATTTGTCCCACAACGTTCCTGCTGAAAAGTGTAGCTGAATTGAAGGGATTCGATGAGACTGGAATCAAGGAGATCACTTTAGAAGCCACTGTAGGAAGCCAGGCAAAAATAATAACTTAGATTTGAGTTACTTATGGTGGAAAGGAGAGAACATGAATGAACCATTTTGGAGGTCGGATATGCCTCAAACTAAGGATGGAGAGAATGTCAATGCCATTAACAGACACTGTCTGTGGCACGCTTCAGGTGCCTTTCTTCTCATTCCCCATGTTGATCTGTTTTCCTCATCTCCTCACTTAAATGTCTTCCATCTTCTAATTTATTCTTTTCTGAGAAAAAAAAATTGAGAGCCAGCTTCCAGCCTCAAATCCTGTTCTCCCTGCCAAAGACTAGAGAGGCAGAGGAAGACCTTTTGGAATAGATATTAGGCAAACTGCCTATAACCTGAGGTAACCAACCATCCTTAGCATTCTTAGGACTTAGCACACGGTCTGAGACTCAGCAAAGTTTCAATAAACATTTGCTAAATGAATGAAGAATATATATATATATATATATATATATATATATATATATATATGCCTCAGTTTAAATTAAGGTGAATTAATTTTAGTGGCTCTAACTTCATTAAAGGTTTCTATCAGAATTGAATTGTCTCCTATCTCCCTATGGTTCTCCTCCTCAGAACACCACTACCACCAACTAACATTTGATAGGCATTTTCTACTCTCAAGTTAATGCAATTACAAGATGCTTTTATCCCAATGAACTATGCTCTCCTCCATTTCCATAGCTGCCTTTCATATGGCAGAGTTAAACTCAGCCAGGGAAACCCACCTAGAGTATTCTCAGTGAAAATTTCAAGAAAGAATGAAATGAATTGCCTTCAGGTCCCTCTAACAAAGTTTTATTTCCTCAACAAAACTCAGCAATGAACCATATTTACCTCACCCTTAAGATAGCTCCCACTACATTCCTTGAACTACTTTTTTTTCAGGAGGGATGAGAATAATGGAAAAAAGTGGCAAAGAATTCTGGGGTAAAACAGCATGCTGGCATCAAGCCCCAGGATTTTATAGAATCAAGTGGAAGGTGATGCAGAGGTGACTGGCTTTGAAGGAAACTCACAGAGATAATCAATTTGATCACACAGGCAGACACTGAGGTATTTGTCAAAATGTCGGGGTTATGGATAGTGCCAATATATTTGCTTTTCAATGCATTAGTCTTTCTAAAAGCCTGTATCTAATGCAACATTGGACACCGTTCTGATCCCCTCATCACAGTCTTCTGTTAGGATATGTTAGTTTTCTTTCAGGGGTAGATTTTACACATAGAGATTTCCTGCCATATAAAGGAAAAAGAGAAAGTTATTTATTTGTGTGTTTGTTGTTTATTTCAGGAAGGTTAAAAAATAAATAACAGTAAGTGATTCTCAGGTCCATTCTTTTTCTGTGGTAAACCTAAAAGCCAGGTGAAAAGGAGTTCTTAGAGAAAGCAGAAGACTTGACACATGGCAGAGCCTTGGACCACTTACTCAATGAAGGCCATGCAACATCCCATACCTCCTGTTGATATTAACCCAGGCAGCCTGCTACCCACAGAAAAATTTTAAAGTCCAGATTAGCCCCCTGGCTCCTATGAGATGCCTGGCTGCCCCACAGAGGAGCTTGATCCTGTGTTACGATGGCTGATTTAGCATTAAGTTAAAAGACCTGCATGGTTGATTACCCTAACTCAGAGATGATGTAACTTAAAATGGAAAAGGTAAAAATAATCAACTTTTACTAAAATGACACAGTACGCATATACTACTATAGCATTCAAATGGTATTTTTTTTTTATACAAGAAATAGTAGTGAGAAACAATCTGATGCTCCTCAAGTGAATTATTGAGACAGCTAGCAAAAGTGTTTTTTAAAAATACTGTGTTGTCGTGTGCTCCAATGTTCATTGCAGCTTTGTTTACGGTGGCCAAGACATGGAAACAACCAAAATGTCCTTCGATAGATGAATGGATAAAGAAGTTGTGGTATATATACACAATGGAATACTATTCGGCTGTAAGAAAAGATGATATAGGAACATTTGTGACAACATGGATGGATCTTGAGAGAGTAATGCTGAGCAAAACAAGTCAGACAGAAAAAGCAGAGAACCATGCGATTTCACTGATATGTGGTATATAAACCAAAAACAACAAAAGAACAAGACAAACAAATGAGAAACAGAAACTCATAGACACAGACAATAGTTTAGTGGTTGCCAGAGGGTAAGGGGGGCGGGGGGTGGGGGGTGGGAGATGAGGGTAAGGGGGATCGAATATATGGTGATGGAAGGAGAACTGACTCTGGGTGATGAATACACAATGGGATTTATAGATGATGTAATACAGAATTGTACACCTGAAATCTATGTAATTTTACTAACAATTGTCACCCCAATAAATTTAATTAAAAAAAAAATACTGTGTTGCAGATTTCTTAAAACAGAGACTAGCCAACCATAAAAAATGCTATATGAAATATTTTCACATATACTAAGCCACTGATTATTTTGGTTTCTGTAGGTTTCAAGGACAGTCTCTGGTTTTCTTCCAAGGAAGTGTGTTGCTAACGAGATAGTTTTCTCTACTAGTTATCTGCTCTTTCATGAGTCTCCTTTTTTTCTGACCACTAAAGAAGAATTCTACCCCAAACTCCCCCTCTTCTGTGCCCACATGTAGCTGAACCTTCCTATTTTTCCCTGGAATGTTTGCCTTGTGGAATAATTAAAGGTCTTCCCAGATAATAACATAAAATATTTCAGAATTTCCAGTCAAGATGGCAGAGTAGGGAAATGGCATGCTCACCTCCTCTCATGACCACATCAAAATTACAACTAAACTACACAACAACCATCATTAAAACTGCCTGAAATTTAGCTGCACAGATGTCCTACAATTAAGTTATACAGAAGAAGCCATGTCAAAAGTGGCAGGAGGGGTGGAGACACGGAAAGTCTGGTCCCACACCCATGTGTGGTGGTTAAAAATAGGGAGAAGTATCTCAGCTGTGGAGGTTCCCACTGAAGAGTGAGGGGTCCCAGCCCCACACAAGGCTTCCCAGCCCAGGGTTCTACTGTCAGAAAGAGAAGTCCCAACAAGCAGAGATTGTGGTTGAGAGAGATGGAGGACTATTGAAATCCCAGATGTTCCTCTTAAAGGGCCTGTGCACAATTTACTAATGAACTCACTCACTTTAAGATCCAGCATTGGGGCAGCAACTCAAAAGGTGCCAGAGACATATGGGAGGAACTGGATTATCTGGCATCAGGGTGAGGGCTGAAGGGACAGCTTTCTTCCAAAGAGAAGTGCTGGTTGAAAGCAGTGTTCCTTTGTGAGTCCTCCTTTCTCAAAGCATGCAGACTTAGACAAGCACCATATCTGAGTCTCAGTCAACATCTCCAACAGAATTTGCCCCACCTTGGTGATTCCCTCAGACCCCACTCCACCCAACTTGTGGGCCAACTCAAACCAGTTCCAGTGGCTTTTCCATACAAATGGCCTGTCTTGGCTCATGCTGAAGACTTTCCTAAAATCTCTCAAAGGTTCAAAACACCCAAACAAGCAGCATTTGCACTCACCATGCCCCATGCCTCTTGTTAAGCATCCCAAACTTGCCAATAGTGACAGCTGGCCTTGGTTCACAGCTTAGCCCCTCTCAGACACCTCCAAGACCAGCATAAGTGGTAGCTATTTGCAGTTATATGTGTGGCTCATTCCAGGTGGCCCTGGGCAGCGCACAGGCTACCTCTGCACAAGACCTGATGAAGGGCCCCTCCCAGAAGACCCCGGGGCCAGCATGCCCTGAGAAAAACCTGGAGCACCACCCACCTGCATCCACAGAAGACACACCCAAGGACAGACTGGACAGGCTCTAGAGCCTTAGTAAAGTGAATCCTGCTCTGTAGGGTCAGCCCCAGCACAACAGCTCTTCCACTGTAGTCATGGCCAGTCCTCACGATCAATCAGCCTGAAAGTCAATCCTTTCCATTGACAAGCAAACAGCAACCAAGGCTCAACTAAAACTGAAGGGCACGCACAACCCACACAAGGCATACACTTGGAACACCTGTCTCAGTTGACCAGAGAGACTGTGCCACTGACCCCACAGGACACCTACTACTTAAAGGCATTCTACTAGGACTGGGAAACATAGTAGCTCTACCTACTACAGACAAATAAACATAGGGAGCTAGTCAAAATAGGGAGACAAAGAAACATGTCACAAATGAAAGACCACAACAAAGCTCTAGAAAAAGAACTAAACAAAATAGAGACAAGCAATCTACCAGATGCATAGTTCAAAATATTGGTTATAAGGACACTCCATTATCTCAGGGAGTACTTCAACAGAGAGATAGGAAACATAAAAATGAAGATAGAAAACATAAAAAAGAACCAGTCCAAAATGAAGACTACAATAACTGAAATAAAGAATACATCAGAGGGAATCAATATTAGATTAGATGAAGCAGGGGACTGAATTGGCAATTTAGAAGATAAGGTAGCAGCAGAAAACACCCAATCAGAATAGCACAAAGAAAAATGAATCCAAAAAAATGAAGATAGTTTAAGGGGCCTCTGGGACAATTTCAAGAGTACCAACATTCACATCATTGGTGTACCAGAAGGAGAAGATAGAAAGCAAGGGAATGAAAACGTATTTGAAGAAATAATCACAGAAAACTTCCCTAACTTGGTGAAGGAAATAGATGTACAAGCCCAAGAAGAGCAGAGAGTCCCAAACAAAATGATTCAAAAGGGGCTCACACCAAGACACATCATCATTAAAATGCCAGAGCTTAAAGACAAAGAGAGAATCTTAAAAGCAGCAAAAGCAAAGCACTTAGTTACTTACAAGAGAGCTCCCATGAGACTGTCAACTGATTTCTCAACAGAAACTTTGTAAGCCAGAAGGGATTGGCATAAAATATTCAAAGTGATGAAAAGCAAGGACCTACAACCAAGATGACTCTACTCAGCAAAGTTACCATTTATAATAGAAAGATAAAGAAAGCTTCCCAGACAAGAAAAAAGCTTAAGAAGTTTATCACCATGAAACTAGTACTACAAGAAATGTTAAAGGCTGGACCACCTCCTTTATACCATATACAAGAATAAATTCAAACTGGATTGAAGACTTAAATGTAAGATCTGAATCCATAAAATGCCTAAAAGAAAACATACAAAATTTGCAGACATTACCCTTTGTAATATTTTTACTGATATATCCCCTCGGGCAAGGGAAGTAAAAGAAAAAAAAATAAACATATGGGATTAAATCAAACTAAAAAGTTTCTTCACATTAAAGGAAACCATCAATAAAACAAAATGGCATCCTACAGAATGGGAGAAGATATTTGTCAATGATACATCTGATATAAGGCTACTATCCAAAATTTATTTTAAAAAAAGACTCATTCAACTGAACACCAAAAAAAAAAAAAACAATTAAAAATGGGCAGAGGACAGGAAGAGACATTTCTCTAAAGAGAACATACAGGTGACCAATAGACGTATGAAAAAATGTTCAACCTCACTAATCATTAGAAAAATGCAAATATAAACCACAATGAGATACCACCTCACTCCGTTCAGAATGACTAGCATCAATAAATCAACAAACAATAAGTGCTGGCGAGGATGTGGAGAAAAGGGATCACTCCTACACTTTTGGTGGGATTGCAGACTGGTGCAGCCACTTGGAAATCAGTATGGAGGTATCTCAAAATACTGGAAATGGAACTACCTCATGACCCAGCAATTTCACTCTTAGGTATCTATCCAGAGAAATTCAAAATGCTAATTCCAAAAAAATATATGCACCTCTATGTTTATTGCAGTGCTGTTCACAATAGTCAAGACATGGAAACAACTCAAATGCTCATGGTAGATGACTGGATTAAGAAACTGGTACATTTATACAATGGAGTATTACTCGGCTATAAAGAAGAATGAAATCTTACCATTTGTAATGATGTGGATGAACGTAGAAACATTATGCTAAGTGAAATAAGTCAGACAGAGAAAGACAAATACCATATGATCTCACTTATATGTGGAATCTAATGAAAATAATAAACGAACGAAGAAATCACAAACAGTCTCAGAGATATAGAGAAAAAACTGAGGGTTGCTAGATGGGAGGGGGTGGGGATGAGGGAGAAGGTGAGGGGATAAGAAAGCACAAATTGGTAACCACAAGATTGCCACATGGATATGAAAGACAGCTTAGGAAATATAATAAATAATGTAAAGATTTTGTAGGATGTCCAATGGACACTTGTCTTATTAGGGAGAACACTTCATGGACAGTATAGATGCCTGACCACTGCACTGTACACTTGAAGGTGAATATGAATAATAATGAACGTTAAATATAATTTAATAAATAT
Source organism: Rhinolophus sinicus (assembly GCF_036562045.2). Lineage (NCBI taxonomy): Eukaryota > Metazoa > Chordata > Mammalia > Chiroptera > Rhinolophidae > Rhinolophus > Rhinolophus sinicus. The sequence continues at coordinate 12,122,829 of NC_133765.1, forward strand.
ATAGTCACAAGATGTGGAGTACAGCATAGGAAATAGAGTCAATGGAATTGTAATAGCTATATATGATGTCAGGGGGCAATAGATTGGGGGAGGGAGGTTATCACTTTGCGAGGGGTGTAAATGTCTAACCATTATATTGTTTTGTACACCTGAAACCAAAATAAAAGAAATGCTAAAGGGACTTCTTCAACAAAAAAATAAATAAATAAGATAAAAACTATGAATAATAAAATGGCTATAACTACATACATATCAACAATTACTGTCAATGTAAATGGATTAAATGTTCCCATCAAAAGACCTAGGATGGCTGAATGGATAAGAAAACAAGACCCTTGCATATGCTACCTACAAAAGACTCATTTCAGATAGAAAGGCTCACACAGACTAAAAGCAAAGGGATGGATAAAAGATATTTCATGACAATAGAAATGAAAAACACAGGATTACATCATAGAAATGGCGACGTGAGGCAAGCCTCTTGAAATCTCCCCTGGAATTTAAAACAAATAGAACAGCTGTCATTGAACAAAGGACTCCCTGTTCAGCAGACAGGCAAGACTAAGAGACGTGCAATTGAAATCATCTAACGGTGGGCAAACTGGGCAAGCGGTGGAGGAGAAAAGGGAGGGAGTGGGGCGATGCGGGCTGCATGGGCAACAGGACTCAGACCAGAGCTCCGAACTCCCTGCATTCTGGAGCTATCGCAGCCACAGGAGAGGGAAGAATTCGGACTGCTAGCACTCCCCTTATGGCCCACAGTCCCACCTGAGGGATCAGCATATAACATGGCAGAGACCTCAGAGCAAAGACTGAGGGAAGAAGAGTAAAAACTGAGGTTGAAGCCCTCACTGCAAAGCAGAAGACAGACGGCATAGGCACGGAGCCTAGCTAACCTCTACCTTCCCTCTCAGAGCTTGCCCCACCCCAACCTGCCCCGTGCTAGAAGTAGAAAGGCAGCAGTGTCAGATCAAAAGAACAGAACATTTGCCATTCTGAGAAATGCACCCTGCAGCCTTGGACTCGTGTCCCAACTAGTTCTGGCGAAGGAGAAAGAGCCCTGGGTGCAGGATTGGTTGTGCTAGTGGTCACCTCCATTGCTCACAGCCACCTCTCACAACAAACGCTGCCTCGGCCCCCACCTATCTGCATGGATCCCTGCAGATATAAACAGAGCCGCTGAAAGACAGGCACTGAAACTAGTGGAGGAAGAGCTTTGGAACTTCACAGGCTCTCCACATCCCCCCATAGTTGTAGTGTCCTGTGACCCAGGCTACCTGCACACAGAGGAAAAGCCCACCTTTCAGGAAATCCCCTCATTGTGTGAGAAGCCAGAACATTGCAGAGAAAATATAACACTACAGCATGAGAGAGAATAGAAGGCTGCAGTTAGACAGAAAACAAAGAATTCTACCAACACCTACTGGAAAGCAGAAGAAAGACCTCTTTCTATCAACCAGTTGCAGAACCTACTCCTGCAGATGTCTAGGAAGAGAAATAATAACTCATTAATTGCCATGAATAACCAAATAACAAGGGAGCACAGGAAATAAAAAATAAAAAGTTCCCAGAAAATGAACTTAAGGACATGGAAATATGTGACTTAAATGACAGAGAATTCAAGATTGCAGTTCTGAAAAAACTCAACAAGGTGCAAGAAAACACAGACAGGTGGTTTAATGACCTCAGAAACAAAATCAAAGAAAAAAATGAACATTTTACCAAAGAGATTGAAATTTTAAAAAGAACCAAATAGAATTTCTGGAGATAATGAACTCAGTAAAAAAAAAAAAAAAAAAAAAAAAAAGAACAATGAAATAGCCAGCTGAGGTAATAGAGCTGACCAAAAGGAGGAAAGAATCAGTGACATCGAAGATAGAAATCTGGAAAGGACACAGAAGGAAGAAGAGACAGACTTGAGAGTTAAAAGAAATGAAAGGACTCTACAAGAACTTTCTGACTCCATCCGAAAGAGCAATATATGAATAATGGGCATACCAGAAGGAGAAAAAAGGGAGAAAGGAACAGGGAGAATATTAAACAAATAGTCAATGAGAACTTCCCAAACTTGTGGAAAGAACGGATCCTCGAGTCCAAGAAACTAATAACCTAATTACCTAAATCCCAACAACCTTCTCTAAGGCACATTATATTGAAATTGTCAAAACTTAACGACAAAGAAAGAATCCACAAAGAAGCCAGGGAAAAGAAGACAGTACCCTACAAAGGAAGGTCCATTAGATTATCATCATATTTTTCAGCAGAAACTCTACAAGCCAGGAAGGAGTGGAACCAAATATTCAAACAATTGAAAGAGAGAAATTATAAGCCAAGAAGAATATATCCAGCAAAGATATCATTTAGAGATGAAGGAGGAACAAAACATTTCTAGACATGCAGAAATACTGAAGGAGGCTATTCAACCTGAAACAAACAAACAAACAAACAAAAATCAAAAGAATACAAAACCACAAGTAGTATTACAAACAGACAGACAGAAGCAGGAATGGCAAGCCCTATACCAAATAAGACATTACACACTTAAAGATAACATACAGGGTGAAGAAGAAAAAAAAAACAAAGTTTAAAAACGGGGGGGAGACAATTTGCTACTATAGCACAGAAATCAACTCACAACATAAATAGGGATACTTTGTGACAACAAAAACATAAAAAGGGAGAGAGTAAAGGTCTGAACTGGCATAAGGGAATGGAGAAAGTAAGCATGCTAAAGAAAATGGAATACTCTAAATATGAAACTTTCTTTTACATAAACTTAATGGTAATCAATAAAAAAAAAATCCAGAACTGAAATACATAACATAAAAAAAAAAACAAACAGTGGGGAAAGTCATAGAATACCACCATGCTGAAATAATAGAGACAGCCCTCCCCCCAAAAAAAGGCAAAGAAACAATGTAGACAATGTAGACACAATCCTACCAGAAAATCAGAGATAGTATAATAGGAAATCCTCACATATCAATAATTACCCTAAATGTAAATGGACTGAATTCACCAATAGAAAAGCACAGAGTGGCAAATTGGATCAAAAAATAAAACCGAACCATATGCTGTCTCCAAAAGACACATCTCAGCTACAAGGACGAATATAGACTCAAATTGAAACGGTGAATTATGACACTCCAAGCAAAAGGCAGTTCGAGACAAGCAAGTGTAGCTAATATCAGATGAAACAGATGGAAAAGGTTAGCAAGGTATAAAAAAGGTTAGAAAAAGAAGAACAAATGAAACCCAAAGTCAGCAGATGGAAAAAGCAACAAATATCAGAGCAGAACTAAATGACATAGAGAACGAAAAGACAATAGAAAAAATCAATGCAACAAAGAGCTGGTTCTTTGAAAAGATTAATAAAACTGACAAACCCTTGTCTAAACTCACTAAGATAAAAAGAGAAAAGACACACAAAAATATCAGAAATGAAAGAGGGGAAGTCATCACGGATGCTACAGAAATACAAAGGATCATCCAAGAATACTACGAAGGACTATGTGCCACCGAATTCAACAACCTAGAAGAAATGGACAAGTTCTTAGAAACATATAGCCTTCCTGGGCTCAATCATGAAGAATTGGAAAATCTAAATAAATTGATCAACAACAGTAAGGAAATTGAATCAGTCATCTGAAACCTTCCCAAAAGCAAAAGTCCAGGACCAGATGGCTTCACTAGTGAATTCTACAAAACCTTCAAAGAGGATCTAATACAATCCTGCTCAAACTCTACCAAAAAACTGAAGAAGAGACAGTACTCCCTAACTCATTTTGTGAGGCCAACATTACCCTGATACCAAAACCTGGCAAGGACAACACAAAAAGAAAGTTACAGACCAATATCTGTGATGAGTACAGATGCAAAAATCCTAAACAAAATTCTAGCAAATCAAATGCAACAATGCATTAAAAAGATTATACATCACGACCAAGTGGGGTTCATCACCCGGGGCACAAAGATGGTTCAACATCCGCAAATCCATCAATGTGATACATCACATAAACAAAATCACATACAAAAATCATATGATGACATCAATAGATACAGAAAAAGCATTTGACAAGATACAATATCCATTTATGATTAAAACACTTAATAAAATGGGTATAGAAAGAAAATACCTTAACATAATAAAAGCCATATAGGACAAACGCTCAGCTAATATCATAATTAACAGTGAAAAATTGAAGCCCTTTGCTCTACGTTCAGGAACATGACAAGGCTGTCCCCTATCACCTCTGCTTTTCAACATAGTGTTGGAAATCCTTGCCAGAGCAATCAGGCAAGAGAAAGAAGTAAAATGCATCCAAACAGGGAATGAAGAAGTTAAATTGTCACTTTTTGCTGATGACTGATGCTATATGTAGAAAACCCTAAAGACTCTACCAAAAAGCTATTGGAAACAATCAATGAATACAGTAAAGTTGTTGGCTACAAGTACATTGCATTCCTATATACTAACAATGAAAATTCAGGAAACGAAATTTAAAAAAAAAAGAACAATTCCTTTTGCAACTGCAGCAAAAAGAATAAATTACTAGGAATAAACTTAACCAACAATGTGAAAGAGCTATATACTGAAAACTATAAGACATTTTAAAAAGAAATTGAAGAAGACACAAAGAAATGGAAAGACATTCCATGTTCATGGATTGGAAGAATCAACATAGTTAAAATGGCCATATTATCCAAAGCAATGTACAGATTTAATGCAATCACCATCAAAACCCCAACAGCAATTTTTAAAGAAATTGAACAAGAAATAATCAGATTAGTATAGAACCTCAAAGGACCCCGGATAGCCAAAGTAATCCTAAGAGAAAAGAACAATGCTGGTGGTATCACACTCCCTGACTTCAGCTTGTACTACAGGGCAACAATAATCAAACAGCATGGTATTGGCAGAAAACCAGACACACAGACAATGGAATAGAATTGAGAACCCAGAAATAAATCCACATCAACATGGACAGATAATTTTCGACAAAGAAGCCAGAAATGCGAATTGGAGAAAATACAGATTCTTCAATAAATGGTGCTTGGAGAATTGAAAAGACACATGCAAAAGAATGAAAGTAAACTGCTATCTGTCACTGTGTACCAAAATTAACTCAAAATCGATCAAAGACCTAAACATAAGACCTGAAACAATAAACTGCATAGAAGAAAACATTGGTACTAAATTTATGGAACTTGCATTCCAAGAGGATTTTATTAATTTGACTTCAAAGGCAAAGGAAGTAAAAGCTAAAATAAATGAATGGGACTATATCAAACCAAAAAGTTTATGCACAGCAAGAGAAACCATCGACAAAATAGAGGCAACCAAATGAATGGGAGAGTTTTGCAAACAGTGTCTCCGATAAGGGGCTAGTATCTAAAATATATAAGGAATTCATACAACTCAACAACAACAACAAAAAACCCCAAACTATCCAATTAAAAAATGGACAGAGGACCTGAAGAGACATTTCTCCAAAGAGGACATACAAATGGCCAATAGACATATGAAAAAATGCTCAACATCACTAATCATCAAAGAAATGCAAATAAAAACCACAATGAGCTATCACCTCACCCCAGTCAGAATGGCTATCATCAACAAGACAAATAGTAACAAGTGTTGGAGAGGCTGCAGAGAAAAAGGAACCCTCAAACACTGTTGGTGGGAATGCAGATTGGTGCAGCTGCTACGGAAGATAGTATGGAAGTTCCTCAAAAAATTAAGAATAGAATTACCAGATGACCCAGCAATCCCTCTCTTTGGTATCTATCCAAAAAATCTGAAAACATTTATCCGTAAAGATATATGTGCTCTGATGTTCATTGCAGCTTTATTTAGTGGCTAAGACATGGAAACAACCAAGGTGTCCTTCCATAGATGATTGGATAAAGAAGTTGTGGTAAATATACACAATGGAATACTATTATGCCATAAAAAGATGAAATAGTGCTGTTTGCCACAACATGGATGAGTCTTGAGATTATTATGCTGAGCGAAATAAGTCAGACAGAAAAAGTCTACAATCATAAGATTTCACTGAAAATGGTATATAAAGTGGAAAACAACAAAGGAATAAGACAAACAAATGAAAAAAGAAAAACTCATAGACACAGACAATAGTTGAGTGGTTACCAGAGGGCAGGGGGAGGGGTGTGGTAGATGAGGGTAAGAGGGATCAACTATATGGTGATGGAAGGAGAACTCACTCTGGGTGGTTAACACACAATGTGATACTGTGCTTCCCCGAAAATAAGACCAACCGAAAAATAAGCCCTAGCATGATTTTTCAGGTTGACATCCCCTGATCATAAGCCCTAATGCATCTTTTGGAGCAAATTTTAATATAAGACCCAGTCTTATATTTGGGGAAACATGGTATACAGATGATGTATACAGAATTGTACACCTGAAACCTGTGTAACTATACTAACAATTGTCACACCAATAAACTTTATTAATAAGAAAAAAAAATTGTAATGAAAAAATAAATAAATAAATAAATTGGGATAGCAATACTTATACCAGACAAAATAGACTTTACAACAAAGGCAATAATAAGAGACAAAGAAGGACCCAGTAATCCCACTTCTGGATATTTATCCAAAGAATTCAAACTGCTACTTTGAAGGGACATGTGCATCCATATGTTCATTGCCACATTATTTACAACAGCCAAGATATGGAGGCAATCTGAGTGTTCATCAATGGATGAATGGATAAAGAGTAGGTAGTAAACACATACAATGGTATATAAGTCAGCCACGAAAAATAATGAAATGTTGCCATCTGCAACAACATAGATGAACCTAGAGGGTATTATGCTGAGTGGAATAAGTCAGACAGAGAAAGACAAATGCCATATGATTTCACTTATATGTTGAATCTAAAGAACAAAATAAACAAACAAGCAAAGCAGAAACAAACGCAAATATGCAGAGAACACTTTGATGGCTGCCAAATAGGAAAGGGGTTGGAGGATGGGTGAAAAATGGAAGGGATTTAAAAGTACAAATTGGTAGTTACAAAATAGCCATGGGGATATAAAATTTAGCATAAGAAATATAGTCAGTAATATTGTAATAACTATGTATGGTGTCAAATGGGTAGTAGATTTGTCAGGGTGATAACCTCATAAGTTGTATAAATGTCTAACCACTATGCTGTACACCTGAAATAATATAATATTCTATGTCAACTGTAACTACAAAAACAACAACAACAAAAAACCTATTAAAAAAATTGTATATATGTCATTTTGGTACTTCTAAAATGACTTTGACCTGGATTTGGACCTGAGTTTCTCTTATTAGTGGAAATGTTAGCTAAGTATTTAAAATTCTGAGTCTAATTTTTTCATATGTAGATAATTACAAGTATAAGAGCAAATATATAATAAGTTCTAGGGACTGTTTGAAGTGCCTTATGAGCATCAACCAATTTTATACACGCTACACCTTTGATGTTGGTGTCATAACTCTACTTTACAGATGAGGCAGTTGAGGCCCAGTGAGGTCGGATGATCCACCCAACATGTGGATGAATTGAGATGAGACGGTGCTCAATAAATGTCCTTCCTTTCTCCTCCCTTCTGCCTTCTCTTCTTTCTTAACTTCCGCATCCTTACAAATACTTTTCTACAAGTCTTAAAAAACACCATGAATATGGAGATTAGAACACAAGGCACTCCTTTCAGAATTCGGTCACTTTTTTCTAAAGACAGAGGATACAGCTAGAGTTGAAGATTGTTTTTTTTTAGAACTGTGCAGTGACTGTTTCTCTCTTGCTCTGAGTCTGTCCTGGTGTCCTATCTGCATTGTAAAATATAGAATGTATGCGTGGGACAGCACATACGTGCAGATGTAAGAGCATTAGGCTGGAGTCAAGAAGGTGGTGATTGGCTCAGCTCTGATTTTGACACACAGATTCCTGCTTTTTTCTTGGGTGGAGAGAGCAATGGTTTGGCTCCAGTTTCCCTATCTGTGTAATAGGATCTGTAATAACTGCTTTCATCTGCCTCATGGTAAGGATGAAAAGATACAATGGATATGAAAGTAACTTGTAACTGGAAGAATCTTTTAACGAAAGTACCTGACCTCACATTCCTGAAGAAGGGGTGAGTACTCCAGTGAAACAGCTTCATCCGTCTCTTCTGGGGAAGGGAAAACACAATGATAAAACTCTGTCACTATTACCAGCTTTGTTCTGAGCACCAGCTGGTTAGAGCGAAGCAATTGCCATCTCTGGCCACATTTCAAGGGACTATTTATACATCTCAGCTCAGTTTGCAGTCTCTACCACGCCCACTGGATAAACTGTACTAGAGAGGCTTTGGCTATTAATGGATTTAGCCCAAAAGGTAGATGAAAACAAATCTGTGTTCAGAGTACCTGTAAAAGCACAAGCTTTACCATCCTCATTCCCACAGATGGAGAAATAGGAGACTTCCTGGGATTTCTACAAACACGACTCTTACATAGTAGTTTTGTTAAATGGCAGACAGCAGGTCAGTGATAACTATATCAAAACCAGCTTAAACCACAGGATCTCCATTTCTATATCTCTATCTCTATTTCTATCTCTATCTCTAGCTCTATCATCTCTCTTGAGAGAAAGAAAGACCATCTAAATGCATAAACCATAGAACATGCTGGAGAGCCAAGACAAACTTCCTTACCAGACTCAGCACAAGAATATTCAGCCAGCTGAAGAAGGAGACCAGATGAGATTTCAGTCTCTGGTATTCATGGCAGAAAATCAGAAGAAAATGTCAATTATTCTTCCAGAAGAGAAAGCACAGAGATTCATTCTCCTACAAAGAATACACATAATATTCACTATTCTTCCCTCCCTCCCTCCCTTTGACATTTATTAAGCAAAATGCTAATGGGTGAAACACACTTCAATTGCAGGTATTTCCGTTGATATTAGATAAACCCAGCTGCATTGTGATCACCGTGTTGTTTTTGATACTGTGAAAATGGGATTACATCAATCCACTCAAACCCTTAGCACAGACCTCCCTCAAAAGTCTGAGTACTTGTTTGCGGGCCAGCTGGCTAACAGGGTTTATTGCAGACTGGGACCAGTGAAGAGAGCAAAGCCCCAAATTGTCTCCTCATCAGCATTCTTCTCTAAGAGGTACCTTGTTATAGTCTTAGGGCAGTTATGCAAATTAGCAAGGGATTGAAAGAAACCATAGCATCAAGTCAGTAGAATTTTTTTAAGGCAATATATATATCACTTAGCCATTGTTCTGACTGTTGTTGTACGTGCCATAAAAGACACATCTACCACATGCCCAGAGTTCATGGATTGAATTCTGAGCAGTTAGCTTTACCTGCTCTACAGTCCATTGTCACTTCCACTATATTTTGCATCCTATGTTTCCTGAATCTCTTGGCTGCCATACTTCCTGTCTATCTAATCTTTACTTCTTATGCTACTGGAGCTTCACACAGTCACTACTGGTCCTTCTTCCTATTCCTTTACCTGTTCTCCTTGAATAGAGCTCACTACTGATAATCTTTCAGGAGTCGTCCTTCATGTTTGGCCTGGCCCTCCAGATGTCCTTGTCCAGATGTAGACTCTCTGGATCACCTCAAATGCACCCATATGCCATTTCATTGGACTAGATAATGTGACAAGGAATCTGAACAACATTCATCATCAAGTAACAAAATCACCATGCATCTATCACATCCAAAGTTCTCTCTCAGCTAGCATGGGATGACTGACAGTGTTAAGATTAGATCATGGCATCTGCAAAGAGTTGCCCAAATTTATCTGGCAAGTAAATGTCATCTCCAAAACTTCTTCCATTAACATTTGCCGTTATAACACATATAACATAGTTCCCTTTTCTCAATTTACCATCTAGATTTTGAGACAAGGCATGAAAAAAAACAACTAAATAATTCAATACTATACAGCAACAAAGACCACAAGATAGGAGATGTCACAGGGTTGGGTGTGATTAATAGCTGAATGAGAGTCTCAGTGGAGTCTGAGTTTAGAAGTAGGGAGGGCCTGTGTACTTAAAGACTTTGTGGCAGGAAGGCAGCAGGGAGCTGCCTTTGTAGCACAGCAGCACTAGGAGTTAAGGGTGGTAATATATCATAAATACGTTATGAAGAGACCAAAAGCCCTGGCAGGGGGGCATGGCTCAGCTGACACCCAGAAAGTTTTCACTCTAGGTACCAATTCTATAGTGGAAATTTAAGGTGTTCTTTAATACTCAAGTTAAACTGAATCGACTTATATCTTTGTGTTTCCATTTTCAAAATGTAAAAACAAACACACAAGAAAAAAACAACAGAAACTCTTTATGACCTCAGGAACTTAAATCTCATTTTATGCTCTTATAATCAGGGCACAAAAAAGTCATTTGTTTTGCAAATGGTTTTGGAATGACTTAATATTTGGTTTTGTTTGACTAAATAACACTTCACAGATGAAGAGCAGTGAAGTGTCATCCCTGGAAACATGGAAACTCTGCTCAAGCACCATTAACCTGTGTCCAGATTGATGTTTAGCCTATTCAACACTTCCTCTTTTCCATAGTTCCATAACCCTAATCTTACTGACTCTGTGTTTTTGAAGCTCAACTCTGCCTTTGACCCATTCTGACTCATTGTCAGCTCAAGTTATTTGATTACTTACAGGTCATAAATTTTCTGATATTAAGATTTCCAAAAGAGCCACTTACCTAATATGAGCATGGAGCTAGAAGGTCCCTTTGGCCCCAGTACCCTGAGACCCATTATCTGCTGGTTTCTTTGACGATGCCTTGTTAACACGATCTCAGGTCTTTCCTCTACTGATGATAATAAAATGGCAACAAGTTTAGGCTGGAGGTGAAGACAGTTTTAGAAGTTGAACATGGTTAAGGTCCGTCATCCTGATTTTAAGAGCAGAATTTTGTGTTGCTGATGGATCTGGGAAACTCTCTACCTACCAGCACACAGTCCAAAAGCGGTAGGTTTTAACAACATAGGCAGTGCAAGACATAATGCAAATTAGACGAAGCACTGCTGTGATGCATGTGTCTTCTGCAGGGTGCCAGCAACATGATCTGAACTCAGAAACCCGCTGTTGGGTAGCAGCATAAATCCACAAGGGCAGGGGAAAATAGAGAGGAGGAGTTTGTCTCTAAACCAGGGCAGAGGTAAAAAAAAGTCTGCAGGATCTAGGTGATCGTCCTTTCAGAAGATGGCCTGTGGGGACACATTTATTCTCCCTACATCTATAGCCACCACAACTAGAGGAAACTCCAATCTGAAACCATTTTTTCACAAAGGCAGGCCAGCGATAGAGTAATGCTATGCTTCCGATTTCTGAGGGAACACCACTTTATTTAATTCTTTCATATAGAATTGAAACATTACAAGTATATCTAAAAGTATGATAATCATTATAGATTTTCATAAAATAAAGCCGTAAACCAGTGGGGAAAACAGCCTTTGTCAGATCATGTGTCCCAATTTGGGGTGTAGAAAATGTATGGTCACCGTAAGTGAGAAAGCTCATGCTGTGACAAGGTCTGCCTGGCTGAAAATGAAGAGCTCCTACCTACGGCTTTTCTGCTTTCTGACAAGAAACAAGGCATAAGAGAAAAAGACTATGGACTTTTCATGTTTACTCTCTTTGGCTCTTCTTGTTCTTGCCATAATATCAGTAACAAAAATGATTATAATAATGCTACTTTAATTTTATATTCTTCTTCACAATTTATGAGCATGACATACATAATAGGAGGACGGTAATTAGTACCCCCATTGCACAGATAAAGAAATTATGGGTAGGGAATAAAAGAAGTATGCAAAGTGACAGGGTGAGTAAATAATTGAACTGAGCTAGCTGCGAGATCAAATGTCTTCCCAAGAGATGTTCTGCTCTGTTCCATCTCCCGCATTATTATAGGTGCCTCAGAGTTTCCCTGGTACCCAGCGAACTGGAGAAATAATGGGGATAAAAAGGAAAAATGTACCTATTGTGAAAACTTTCAAAGACCCAAGAACCGATTTGTTTTGAATAGTAAAGATAGTTATACGACCAATTTTTAAAAATAAAGAGACCTCAAACTTAGCCAAAGGGAAATCACACTTGCTTAGATTGGGACTCTGAGTACTTCTTGGATGCACTTCTCACAGTGGAAAATTTGGATTTAATTGTGTGTGATCACTTAATTAACTCTGTCTCTCTTATTAGGTTGAAGCTTCCATTAAAACAGGGATTTTATTTGTTCTTTTGCTCATCATTTTATCCCACACCTAACACAGTGTCTGGCACTCAATAAGTATTAATTGAATGGTTGAATGAATGGACTAATGAGAGGACCAAACCCTAAATAGGATAGAAGAAAACAAAACAAAACATGGCTTTTAATTTGAAATCAGGAATCTCACAGCAAATATGAGAAGAATTAGATGGGTCTGTCATAAGCATAATCCACTTTTTGATTCTCTGTTTTGGAATAGAATCATATCAGTTTAGTGTAATTTCAGCTGCTGGTACCTTATCATTGGAGAAGAAAAAGAGTCAACACTGCTGAGGGTGAAAGGGAAGGAAACAAAGGGAGAAACAGTTGTCTGATTGAACAAAAATAAAATTATAGGCGTATGAGGGTAGCTACAATCCCAAAATGTGCAGTTGGAAATAGCCACAATTATCATTGTTTCTAAAAGAGACCATCCTAACTCTAGTCCTAACATGGCATGCAGAGTCCATGAAATTCCTGGGATGGGAGTTCCTTTGTATTCACTTAAAGAGGAATAGCCAGGTTTGTTGGAAGAACTACAGTCTATAGAATCTAAAGAGATAGGTAAATGTGGGTAATTGGAGTGAGGCTTAAACCTCAGTTCTGGCCTTACTAAAAGTAACTTTAACTAAATTGAGCCAAGTGTCTTTGATTCTAAGTTCACCTTCTGTATTTCGTCTCCCTTGTTTCTTCTTAACTGCAGTCTCAGAAAGGTCATTGTGAGGTCAAGTGGACATATGCAGCACCTCAAAATGGTGAATGGCCTGTAATGAGTGTAATGATTGCCATGCATTCAGCACCACTGATTTCTTGTAAAAGAATATTATTGCAACAGCAATAGAACATTCCTGGAAATCTTCAGACTTGTTGCTGTTGAACACCAAATTTCTAATTTGCTGCTCTTAAATCAGGTAGAATTTTTATAGCAGTAAGAGATAAACAATTTACATATAAGTTCACAATTACCAATACATCTTTTTGCTTTTAACTTTGAACGAGTTGGGGTGAGGGATTGATTTTCCAAATGTAGCTGGTAATGCAGGAAGTGTCTTGGTGACACCTGTCTCCAACTTTCTGGCTATGTAAATATTAATTAGGAGAAACAGCGGCATATTAGTTAAATATTAAATTGGGTCTTAATAACCATGTTCTCTTCATCTTTAATGGCCTATTTTTCATACTTTGGCTCACTGTCTTTTGCTTTTATCTGTGCTATCCCCAAAGCCATTGTGAGGTCAAGTGGACATATGCAGCATCTCAAAATGGTAAATGGCCTGTGATGAGGGTAATGATTACCATGCACTCAGCACCCCTGATTTCTTGTAAAATAATATTGCAACAGCAATAATATTTCTCCCCTCTCACATGATTCATTGTCTCATGTCCCCATTTCAAGGCCTTGAAATGCTTAATACAGGCTGAATACTTAGTAGGTGCTCTAAAGAAATTTGTTGAATAATTCAATTAAGAGTTGGGTGCAAATCTTCAAAGCCATTCAGAGTTATGCTCCTCCTGGGGGAGATTTGCTGACATGAAAAAGTGTGCCATGAATTAAGACACCAGAGGCAAGTTTACCTCTAGAATTTAACAGACCTGAAATAAAAACATCGTTACTAGATTGTTCCTAACAAGTGCCCCATCCATATCTGGAATGCCAAATTCTGCTTATTCGAGTGTTCTTCAAAGACAGGTTCCAAGGCTTCACCAATGTTATAAAACATTTTCAGATCTCCCTGACAGTTACTGAAGAATGAAATGCTAGTTACAGTTCTAGCCCAGCCAGGAAGAATTCTTCAGCCAATTGGAATGTGATTGTTTCCAGACACCTGCCACAATGTTTTCACAACCAAAGGTCTTTTACTACTTTATAATTTCTGAGATTTATTTGGCTCTTTCTTTTCAGAAGTCCCAGAAAACATCCCTTGTATCAGTCCATTCATGCTTTAAGCATCTGCATGAAATGATGGGGTGGGGAGTGAATGAGGATTTGGAGGGACCCTTTTGAATTGGGGCACTTCAAAAAAAGTTTTTTCTTCATGTAATGAATCTTGGTAGAGATGGAACTGGAACTTAGATCTACTCTTCACTAAGTGATGGGAAAAAATCTCCTGAGTGATGTTATTGTTTCTATTTATAGGCAATAATATTCAAAGTGCAACATGAAGGTATCTGTAAGATGTCATGGTGCAAATTGAGCTCAGTCTGATAAGCAACTCAAGAATAAAGAAACCTAATTTTGCATGTTCAAACTCTAGCTGATCTCTAGCCCTGTGGATACTAGAGCAAATTTTCTTAGATCACCTGTTGGTCACCCTTTTCCTCATTAAACGACTGTAGATCAATGAGCATACAGAATCAGGAGACAGTTTTGTCCTAGGGAAGGCGAATTGCAGTCCAACTTCAAAGCAACATGCCTGACCTCATACCAAAGTGTTTCAGTTTATTACTTTGCATGATGGTATGTTTCAATTTATTAACTGATGACTTACCTTGTACTACTCTGTGTTCAATTATGTATTTCCTCTTCTCATTACAGACCTTCAAATGACCGCAAAAATATATTCATTTAATGCTTTTTCTGTTCTTTTAAAATTTTTATCACTCAGAAAGGAGAAAGAAAATGGTTTGAGCATTAGCACTGGGTATAAACTCAGATTGATTCCAGGAACTGTACTTAAGTTACTCTGATAATTGGAGCAAAGAAACTCTTTCACCTGAAATAACTGAATGTAGCTAGAAAAATATATCTGGGGTCTTAGCTATTCAGATATTTTGCATGTATTAACACATCCAATATGTAGTTCAATACAAAGAAAGAACTATAATGTAAAACTTTTGGGGGTCAAAAGAGACCAAGTGCACCAGGGTGGGAATTTGGGGAAAGATTGGCAATAATTAGAGAGACATGTTTTAGTTACAAGTCTTCCGCTTACTAAGTCCATGATTTGGGGAAATGGAAAAAGGTGATTTACGTAGTTGTTCCCCATTCTTAAATTACATGTTGTGTGTGTTTTTTTTTGTATTAAAAGCCAAGCTTAATTCAAGATAAGCACTTAATAAGATATGTATGAATGATGTATGAGTCAGTGTTCTCTCTTACTCCATAGAGAACGAACGGCAATGAGAATGCTCTAGGCATTGTCCTATTAAAGTAATTCTGCCAGTAGGTTATGACTTAAGGAACAAAGGACATAACACTTATATCATCACTATAACTCTCTTGTCTGATGTTTGAAATCCATTTATTGAGGCTAACAATGAGCTAAGGCTTAAGTGCAAATGCCTCTGAGAGAGGTAACCCCGTAACTTACATTCATCCTAAGGGATAAATGAATGATTTCAATGTGCATTCTGAAGAATAACAAAAAGGAGAGAACAAAGGGCAGTGGACTCCTGGGTAGGAGGCAGCATAATACGTGCCATACAGGAGAGAAAGAAAATGCCATATGCCAAATGGGAGACCTTGGTAGAGGTGGAGAAGAAAAGGTTCTTCCAAGTGTGCATTTGAACCGGGTCTGATGCTAAGTAGAAGAAGCAAAGGAGCTTATGTTACTTTGATTTCAAAGAATGTGATAGATCCATTTGATGTTTAGATTCCTTGCTTAGATTTCACACACCTACAGTGTGAAGAACAAGTTAATTTTGAACAGCTAAATCCCTCAGTTGCGAGGACATGTCAGGTGAGAAAATTAAAAAGGATCAAATACCCTGTGACATTACAACTGGTACCCAGTTGATCAAAAACACTGTCTGATTAGCTATTCTTCTTTCCTTTCTCCATAAATGAGCGAGTGGAGACTGTACATACAATTGGGGCTCTCTGTTTTAGGTTTAGAGCCATTGACTGAATCCATGGGAGACTATTAAAAGCAGTTCCTCCTTCATGAAACCCTGCCATTCCTCTGCCCATAATCATTTTCTGCTGTTGCAAAGACTGGACAATGTTTGCCCCGAGACAATAGTAGGTATCTTTTCTTGGTCTTTCCATTGATACTTCTAGTCTCTCCACATTTCAGTTATGAACATTTGTCTTTTAGGGTATTATTAACGTCATGCCACAAAAACTGAAAATAAAATAATGTTACCATTATTAATCAAAAAAACATGTCATTCAGCAATTTTAAGCTGGAAACAAATGGTATTGTCACTGGGAGAACATCATAATATTATGACTCATTACTGGAAACATTAATTCAAAGCAAGAGGTTGAATATGGAAAATATTGGACAAGCAACCCTTTGTTTAGGTTACACAATGGCCGGCCATCTATTTGTTCTCCTGACTCCTTCTTTTCACCAATTTCACTCACTTTGAAAGTGGTGCATCTCATGGATGGTATTCTCTGTTACTGTAGCCTGGCATTTACTTGTTGCTGTTTTCTTCATTCACTGTATTCACTTGATGAACATTATGAATGCCTCACACACTGCTAGGTACCGTGCAAGGTGCTGGGAATATGGATGTTAGAGGGAGGGCTCCCTGACCATGTCTTCTGCTGGTGCGAGTCTTCCTGAGATTGTAATCACCCTCTCACCCTCCCTTGCTCCTCCCTTCCTAGGATATTATGAGGACCATGGCTTAAAGTTTCTGGATTGCTCAGTCTTCCAAGGTCACCAGAACAAATACACAGTACCCTTCTTATCCAGCATTCACGTGAAGCTATTTTATATTTCATCTGGCACCAAACTCAATTTCTAGCTCACGCTGACTTTACATCACTATTTTTTATTTAAATCATTCTTATTCTGCTCCCCCTTTTCAATATCACAAAGCGAAGCTTCAGCCTCACCCAGCTGTGCCTCTTCCTTGCCATCTCTTGAGGTGATAGCCTTCCAGTGGTGTGCAAAAAGGAAACTTCCTTGAAAGACAGAGGCACAATCTGGGGCTGCGTTTCCTGAGAAACTCTCATCACAAAGGCGTCCGATAACCTATTCTGAAACATAAAACAGGCCTTTCAGGCTGCAGTTGAAAAACACAGTATTTTAAGATTTGTCTTGAATGCTTCCTTTCAAAGGCTGCTTAATGAATTCCTCAGTTTAGAGGGAGTCAGACAAGAAACATATTCTTTTTGCTTTTTCTTTGTTTCTTTAAGGAACAAATGCACACTGATTTATGGAAGCGATTCCAAAGCACGATGTATCTGAGGTCCCATTTGCTAGGCACATTTTTCTGCAGTTCACTCCTAGAACTATCTTCTTAGATGGATAGTGTACCAGGCATCTCCCCCAAGGAACAAACAGCACAGTCAAATCAGGATAATTCAAGGAAAGTGTATTTACAACAAGGCTAACCAGAAAGGCACAGGTGGAGGTGTTAGGGAACCACGGGGTGGTACAGGAACCCTGGGCCATCAGTGGCAGCTGGTGCTAGCCCTGGGGATAAAGGGACCAGGGAGGAAAAGGTTTCTTGCACCTAGAAGGAGAAAGAGTCAATGTAAGCAAGTTGCTTTGAAGGGTGGAGTGACCTTCTCTGGAGGGAAACAGCTAGTGTGAGGAAACCTTTAGGGAAGGAGCCAGAGGAGTAAGGGCCCACTCCCTCCATCTCCAGCTAGAGTTCCCCTTTGGCTGAATTCACCTTGAAGCCATAAGATATAAGATTCCATCAAAGATTTCTTTATAGGTCAGACTCCCGAGGCAGAGAGCAGGATGGACACAGTGGAACGCAGACCCAGAAGGGCAACTTCAAAAATCTGGCACAAGCAGGAAACATGTTATTTTACCGTCACATCTGCAGGGGCCTCCAACTGCTCTCTTTGCTTTAGGGTAAACCTAGATCCCAGTTTGCCCTAGATAATGTCTGTTTTGTCTATTTTGCATAATTATGAACAGTTTCAATTTTCACTCTCAAAAAGTGCCCTAGTTTGGATAATAAATTACATGGTCATCCTTCCTTGCTTCAACTCTTCACCTTATCAAGTCTGTCCTCCAACAGCCATCAGAGTGACTCTTTAAAATAGAGAAGTGAATTATGTAAATCATGTTGGAAATTCACAAAAGTACCAAAATCCTCACCCCAGTGCTCTGCTTCCCACCTGTCTCTTTGCTCATCTCCATCCGCTCTCCCCAGCCACAATGGCCTCCTCGCTCTCCTTCAGGAAACCAACCGCACTCCCACCTGGGAACCTCGCACTTCCATTGAGAAAGCTCTTCTCAAAGATGTCCTTGAATTTTTTCTCTTTCACTTTCTTTATAGGTTTAATGAAGAAAAAAAACAATAAAAAACTATTGAAGAACTTTTCCTTAACCAGCAATTTTGACTGCATGCCTTCCCACAGTCAAACTCTTCCTTTTATCCTGCTTTATTTTCCTTCTTTATTTTCCTTCCATTTCGCATTATCTGTATATTTATTTGTTTATTGTCTGTCTGCCTCCACTAAAGGATAAGTTACCGGAGAACAGCTATTTTTCTGTTTTGGCAATTACTGTATTCCTAGAGTTTAGGTGAGTGCCTGACATATATTATATGCTCAATAAATATTCCTTGGCCAAATAAAACATAAATGAATATTACAGGTATAGAAGAGAGAGTCGGGATTCAATGTGCATAACAGGGTGATTTAGGTTTCATTAAACTAGCTAAAGGACTGAAGAATACATGTAGTATAGATTGTAAGACATAACACAAAATAACTGATTACTAATATTGTTCTTGTAGTTACCATCAGAACACAGAGTGAGTGAACAGACAATTATATCGCAAGGTTCTTTCATTTATATGTATGTTTGGTTAAAATCTTTATTTATTTTTTTGCCCTTATTTTTCTTGAATTTACTAATATTTCTGATAAGGAATCCTTTACTGCATAACTAAGCACCTCACTCATTAAAATATTCAGGATCCTGTGTTCGGTTAATTCAGGCCCACAGAGGTAAGTGACTCAAACACACACCAAACCAATGATGAATATAGAATTAAAATATAAAGGGAATAGACCATGTTCCACAGAATGAAACTGTTAAAGGTTGAAATGAGAGAAAGATTTGCTTTAAGAAAATTCACATGGGAGTTGATCCCACTGGAATGATGGGCAGATCTGTGTTGTCTCATGAACCCAGTCATCCAGGAAGACGTTATTTTCTTTTTATCCAGCCAACCCAAAGGTGGCAGACGATACAATTCAACATTCCTTCTGCCCTAACCCGGAGAATAATGCAGTATTATCTTTATATTGTTCACATTTCTTTTGACATCCTAAGGTATTTCACATATTCAGAGACAAATTTTAAACTGAAGCTATGATTTAGCTTATGACAAGATAAGAATATATCATTCTTACCCCCCAGAGCTTTTGGTTGTCCCATATCCTAGTCCTTAGTCTTAAAAAAAAATCATAACCTGAATGGACTGCGTGGAAAAAAGAAAGAACATCTGAGCAATGACAACTCGAGGTGCCATTTAAGTCTCACAAGGATGGTTTTCATCATTTTTATGAATAAATGTTCAGAAGCCCAGCACAGTTACATAACTTGCCCATGATTACTTAATAATTCTGGCATGTGATACGGACAGGCGTGTTTTAACCCATATCTGCCTACCTTTAAAAGCCATGACCTTTTACTGAGACCATGTGGCCTTTTGATTTCCAGACTTATAGAACTAACAGGATATTTTATTGCCAGGGTATAAGCCAAGTTCATGTCCAGTCCCTACCAGCGCAGAGATCTCAGCAGTTTGAAAGAATCAGAATTAACTCATTTCAATTTAGAACTCATTTGTTTTCATTCTCTTGAGGAAGAAAGGTGTCACCTATTGCCATTCCTGCCATGTGACTTTCCTCACGTTCAAAGGGCCACAAGTTACCCTATCATTACTAAATTCTTGAATCCTTAGATTTTCATTATGAGTCCCAAATGGGATTCAAGGTTTGGCTGTGAAAGCACATAGGTCGGAATATTTTTATATAAAAACACTTAAGTTAGGTTTACCTTTCTAAAGCAAGATGATAGGAGGAGAACATTTATTAATGAACATCTCACTCTATTAAATAAGTTTAATAATTATTCATACTTTACAAGAATTCTTGAGCATAATGTTTATCTACAAATACACTTTAAATTGTGAGCTTCATCTTGCCTTCCCCAGCACCCAATGTATGATTTACCTTTAACAACAAGCCAGTGTTCTGAAGTTTTTCAGAAACATGCTAAATTTATTAAGTGTTTATTAGTACCAAGCACTATGTGCTTACTGGAGTGCAGCAGGAAGATTATGATATACTCTGTGACCTTTAGGGAATTTTAATTTCATATGAGAGCCAGGAAATACATATACATGATCAATTTTTATTTTAAAAATGAATGGTTAAACAGCTCGTGGCATAGTAAGCCCTTTAACAGTACAGATGCAGATCTATGGACAAGAGATGGCAGGAAACACCAGGCAGAACAATAAAAGAGGTTGGGTTGGGTTCTCCTGGTCCCTCAGGAATGTCTTGGAGGCATACTCTCCTTTCCATTCTTCTTACCATGACTTTAGAATGGGCTCTTCTTATCTGTCCCCTAGCCTGTTGCTACTCAAAACTTGAGAGCCTGTTAGAAATGCAAACTACCAGGCCCCATCCAGGGATCCTAAATCAGAAGGTTCATTTCAGCAATATTCCCAGGAAACTCATATATACATTAAAAATCGAGGAACACTGATCTAGACTATTGCAATGACCTCTCCAAGATTTACCTGTGTTGGGGCTAATCCTCACTTTACCAAGTCAGGAGAGCAATCATCCTGAAATACACATCTGGCCCAGTCATTCTCCATCTCTAAAAACCACAAAACCTCTCTTGCTTACAGTGGTAAGTCCAAACTCAGTGACACGGTATGTGCAGCTCTTGTGATCACCCTACCTTTCTAGGATCACCCATCTCTCCCATTATCGACCATCCACTTCTCACTCCAATTCCCTGATTCTTGCAAGTCCTCAGACGTTTTTACATAGTCACACTCTCTTAGTTTTAGAGTAAAATCATCCCATCCAATTGGGAATCTTTCTTCTCTTTTTTAGCATTCCAGGTGCCTACCTATTGATAGTCCAAGATCCTATTCAAACACCATGCTCTCTCAGTGAGAATTTCTGAGGTTCCTTCACTCAGAACGGATAGTTCCCCTTTCTGTGGTCCAGGACACTTTGTTCATAACTCACTTGTCCCATTTACCTCAAGGCTTTGTCCCCAGTGGGGTATAGGTTTAAGCATGACTGATGGTTTTAACTTAGGTAGCTGAATAGATAGCAGATTTCATTATGAATTTGTTTATTATTTGAATTCTAGTATGATAGCTGGGTCTGCATGAGCAAAGTCAGTTTAAATTTTAAGACAATTACCCAAGATAGTTTGGTCTTTTTTTTTTTCCTGTTGTTCAGCATGATGTAATGGAAAGAGTATAAGTCTTTGGAGTCATAAGACTTCCTATCTCTGTCACTTCCTAGTTGCATGGTATTGAAGAATTAACTTCTCTGAGTAAGTTTCATCATCTTAAAGATATAAATAATAATTAGAGCTCTTTCCTAGGGTAATTGTGAGAATTAAAAGAGATGACTGATGTGAAAGCATTTAGGTAACTACAAAGTACTGTATTATTTTTCATACTCATTATTTTCCATGAATGTATTACCCTAATACATTTTGAACACTTATTATTTTCTGAAAATTGTGCTACATATAAGAGTTATCAAGACTTTTCAGACATGATTTCAGTCCAAATAACAAACTGCATTTAGGGGAGGTACACACAAAAGAAACACTTGGAGAAAATGATGAGTTAATATGCTAGCCATACACAAACTAGTTAAGCATAACAAATTTTGGAAAAGACTTCACAGAGAAGGTGACATTTCATTTAACCCCCCTCCCCCCCAAAAAAAGTGCCCTGATTGAGGATAAAATTACAAAAGTCCTAAACTAAAAAGATTTGTAGTTATTGGCTCTTATTTTGTCTATACAGATACAGCTGCAAAATTCAAATAACTGCAGAATCTTAAATGGCAGAACTTTTCTTCCTCTTCACCCAGACTCTGTTGTGCATAGAGCCAGAGCCGCTCCTAACTATCTCCTCTTTCCTTCCCCTCCTACCAGGACTCTCCCTCACTCCTGCCCAGGGCAGTGTACACTATTTCCTAACTATGCTGTACTTCCCCTTATTCCAAGTTTCTGCCAATGTTTCCTGTGTCCATAATGCCCAGAAATTCATCACTGACAATGCAGATATTATTCTTACGTGAAGTCACTTCAAGTCCTTGCATCCTCAGTGAGGTATCCCATGCTTGCCCCAGCTACCAGGGTTCCCTGCAGTTATTGATTGTATCAACCGGTAAGTCACTTAATCACATACGGGGCCCTGATTCGCCACTATTATATATTTATAAGTATGACATTGCTGGAACTGGACTGAAAAACTCCATGAAGGAGGGAGTCTTGGTGTTATTTCCTCCTGAATTCCTTCATCTCTTACTCTGAGACCTGGAACAGGACACTCTCACCCCACCCCACTTCAGCAATCTATGCCCCAGTTTCCTCATCATTAAAATAAAGTTGTTTGACCCTATGACTAGAGTAGATGATTTTCAAGGTTGCCTACAGCTGGAACACGATATGGCTCTTTTCATGAGAGAGCGCTCCCCTCATCTTTACAAGTCTTCTTCTAGTGCAAAACTGAGCTCCTTTTGAATCAAATGTTCTAATACTTTGAGAGAATAATGCAGACTATTTTTGCAGCACCTGTCACTGTTCTACCACATAGCATCCTATTAGTCTTCTGAAATGCAAGATTAAATTCCCCGGCATGTCTAACTGAAGGCCCAATATCATTAAATACATAACCATTTGCCTGCAATTCCCCTGGGGAAGGTTATTAACAACAACTTAGTCCCTGATAAATGACAATGTTTCTAAGGTAGTGGTTTATATCAAAGTTTCTAAATACACATCATTTAAATGTACCCAGACAGCCATGTGTCAAATAAACAACAATTGATTATTAAAAACACACTCATTCTTAGGCTAGAAATTGCTGTGTAACACTAGATATACTCAATCATTTATTTGCCTTAACCATACAAGTATGTGAGCATTTAATAATCAATACCCACTCCCCATTACCTCATTAAAGAATGCTTACAGTGTTGCCGAGAAAGAAAAGTGACTCATTGGGTGTCACCTGCAATTCAGAATGTACCTGGTGATATAGGGGTAAGTATTGCCAAAGCTTCATAGAATGTCAAGGTTAGAGAGAATCTGAAGTCCTTATAGGAAAAGTCCCCATTCAATGACCAAGTGCATTCCATTAGCATCCTCAGAAAAATAATGATATGGCTGTTTGTGCATGAGTATCTCCAATCAGGGGACAGTAAACACCTCAGGAAGGAGCTCCTCTGAGATGTAGACAGTTCTCAAGTCTTTCTTTAGAAGTGTTTCACTCTGAGCTTTTTACCCTTGTTTCTTGTCCTCCTGCATTCAGAATAAGAAACCAACTTGTGATCATTAATTGTATGTGTCAACTTGACTGGGTCACAGGGTGCCCAGATTAAACAGTACTCTGGGTGTGTCCGATGAGATTGACATTAGAATCAGTGCAGCAGATAGCCCATCCTAAGGTGGATGGACATCATCCAGTTTATTGAAGGCCTGAATACAACCAAAGGAAGGAATGGGCAGAGGAAGCAGGAATGTGCTCCCTTTTTTTCTGCCTTATTACTGAGCTGGGACATCTCATCCCATTTTTTCCTGCCCTCTGACGGAGATTTACCACGTAGGCATCCCTCGTTCTCAGCCATTTTGATTCAGGTTAAATTACCCCACTGGCTTTCTTGGGTATCCAGCTTCTAGACAGCAGATCATGGGAAGTAGCCTCCATAATCGTGAAAGTCTATATAGATATAAATATAGAGAGCTATAGGTATAGATGTAGATGCAGTTTTAGATATATAGATATAGTTATGTAGATACAGATATAGATATATAGATACACAGATATACGGAGGGTTCCAAAAACATGTATACACATTTTAAGAAAGGAAACATCTGTATTAAAATTACACTGATGGTAACCACTTTGAGCACCTCTTGTAATTGCAGAAGTCAAACGTGACTGTATTCATCTTTTGTTATCGGTATATATTATTACAATTTTAATACAACTGTTTTCTTTCTTAAAACGTGTACACATTTTTTGGCAGCTCTGTGTTTGTGCATATATATATATATATATATATATATATATATATATATATATATATAGAGAGAGAGAGAGAGAGAGAGAGAGACAGAGAGAGAGATATCTATATCTATATATGTATATGTTATATATCTATATATTTCTATATATGTTATATATCTCTATATATCTATATACATTTCTCTCTCCTCTCTCTCTCTCTCTCTCTCTCTCTCTCTCTCTCTCTATATATATATATATATATATATATATATATATATATATATATATATATCCCCTGTTGGTTCTGTTTCTCTGGAGAACACTGACTAATACACATCTCTAACTGAGAAGTAAAGAAGGAAAGTTTGTTCATGATGGAACATCTATTTTTTTAACATTATATACTTTATCTGAATAATTTGTGAGTCACTGTAATAGCATGGTTAGGAACACATCATAGGAAATCACACAGATCTAGGTTTCAATTCCAGCTTTCTGCCATAGTAATTTGTGACCCTTGGCAAGTTACATACTTCCATAAGCCTAAATTTTCTACCTGTAAAATGGATTATGTTTATCTCATCAAATTACTGTAAAGATTACCTAATGTTATGTATAGAAAGTATACAAAAACTCAAAATGAGGAGATCCAACATGGTCGAGTAGGTAAACATTGTGCCGGCTTCCGTTGGTGGACAAATTAAATTTACAACTAAATTAGACAACAATCAACCTGGAGAACCATCTGAAGTCTGGCTGAAGAGAAGTTTTATGACTGAGGATATAAAGAAGAAGCCACGTCAAGACTGGTAGGAGAGATGGAGATGCAGAGCCAGCTAAGCCCAAACCTCCATGGGTGCTTGAGAACTGGGAGGGATAGCTTGGCCGCAGAGTTTTGCCCCAGAGGAGTGAGAAACCCCAGCCCCACACTGGCCAACCCAGCTTAGCATACTGGTGCCAGAAAGAGGAGCCCCTGCAACATCTGGCTGTGAAAACCAGTCATTGTTCTGACCATCTAGGTGGGAAAGAAGGCAGCAGAAAACCCAGTTGTCCTCTCAAAGGGCCAGCTCACAGACTCCCACACTCCCAGGCACTCACCTTGGGATCCAAAGAAGGGATAATAACTCGTTGGGTGTTGGAGACATACATGGGGCAAATTGAGTTGTGTTGCTTCAGGCAGAGGGCTGAAGGAAAATTGCCATTTTCCCTGTGAGGAGTTTTCCTCCCTTGTAGCCGGCAGGTGGCTGCCATCTTTCTTGTGTTATGCCTACCCACAACACTTATGGCCAAATCTTAATCTGATTGGTCTGGTGAGCTCCACAGCTCTGTTCTGCTGTCTCACTGGGACACTATCCCACCGAACTCCCCCAATGCCAGAGGTACTTCTCAAAGAGCAGCCAGCCCCACCCACATTGCACTCTTTCCTAGAAAACTATTGGAGTCCCTAGGCCCCAAGTGGGCTGCAATTGGCCTCCGTGTGCTCTGAGACTTTTGCTGAGCTTCAGGCTCAGCACTGGCACCAAACCAGAATTTACATTAACATGGTAACCACAACTCTTCCCACAGTAATGACTCCCTGAGACCCTGCATCACCCAACTTGTGTACCACAGAAGGCGTTATCAGTAGCTGAACCTTAAGGGAGCTGGCAGGTGGCAGCAGGCCTCAGGGTATCTTGGCATTTTGCAGAGCTACCCTAGACCTGGTACTGGTGGCAGATATCCTCAGTTTGCAGCGTGGTCTCTCCCACATGCTTCCAGGGTTAGAACAGGCAGTGAACAACCACAGATTGCTTTGTAGCTCTTACCAGGTAGTCTCTGGCCAGTCACAGGCACTGGGTGACCTGGGCCTGCACCAGAGTCCTTTGCAAGAGGCTCCAGAACCATTATACTTAGAGTTCGGCTTCAGAACATCACCCAATTAGTCCCTCAAGTGGCACACCCAAAGGGCAGTCTCAACAGACACCAGAGCCCACAGAGGTGAATCCCACTTTGTGGGGTAAGCCCTACACACAGCAGCCTATAAGCTGTGGATGTGGCCACAGCTTACAGGCAATCAGCCTGAGGGTCAGTCCCATCCACTGAAGTGCCAATAGCAACCAAAGCTCAACTATAACAAGAAGGCACACACAACCCACAAAAAGGACACTCATGGAGCATCCAATGCAGGAGACAGGAGGAGATTGTACAACTGAGCCCCACAGGGCATTTAATACATAAGGCTACCTGGCCAAGACTGGGTAATGTAGCAGATATACCTAATATAGAGAGACAAAGAGGCAGACAAAATGAGGAACAAAGAAATACATCCCAAATGAAAGAACAGGAGACAATTCCAGAAAAAGAACTAAACAAAATGGAGACAAGCAACCTACCAGAGACAGAGTTCAAAACAATGGTTTTAAGGATGCTCAAAGAATTTAGTGAGAATTAAAAAAAAAAAAAAGCCCAAGCATAAAAAAGGACATAGAAACCATAAAAAAGAACTAGTCAGCAGTAAAGAATGCAATAACTGAAATGCAAAATGCATGAGAAAAAATCACCAGCAGACTAGATGAAGCAGAGGATTGAATCAGCAATTTGGAAGACTAGGTAGCATAAAACACTGAATCAGAACAGCAAAAAGAAAAAAAGAATCCAAAATGATGAGGCTAATTTAAGAGACCTCTGGAGCAACATCAAGCATAACAACATTTGCATTATAGGGGTACCAAAAGGAGAAGAGATTGAGAAACTATTTGAAGAAATAATGACTGAAAACTTTCCTAACCTGGCAAAAGAAATAGACATACAAGCCCAGGAAGGGTAGAGAGTCCCAAACAAGGTGAACCCAAACATGCCCCACCAAGAAAAATTATAATTAAAATGGCAAAGGTTAAAGACAGAGAGAATCCTAAAAGCAGCAAAAGAAAGGCAACCAGTAAGTTATAAGGGAGCTCCCATAAGATTGTCAGCTGGTTACTCAACAGAAATTTTGCAGACCAGAAGGTATTGGCACAAAATATTAAGCATGATGAAAAGCAAAGACCTACAGTCAAGATTACTCTACCCAGCAAAGCTATCATTTAGAATTGAAGGACAGATAAAGAGCTTCCCTGACAACACAAAGCTAAAGGAGTTTATCAGCACTAAACCAGTATTACAAGGAATAAAATGGCAATAGCCACATATCTATCAACAATTACTTTCAATATGAATGAATTAAATGCTCTACTCAAAACACATATGGGTAAGAAAACAAAACCCCTACTTATGCTGCCTACAGGAGACTCACTTCAGGTTGAAAGACACACACAGATGGAAAGTAAAGGTATGGACAAAGATATTTCATGAAAACGGAAATGAAAAAAACAACAACAAAAAAGCTGGGGTAGCAATACTTATACCAGACAAAACAGACTTTAAAACAAAGGCTTTAAGAAGAGTCAAAGAGGGTCCTGATAATCTCACTTCAGGGTATTTATCTGAAGAAACCCAAAGGCTACTTCGAGGAGACATGAGCATCCATATGTTTATTGCAGCATTATTTACAATGGCCAAGATGTGGAGGCAGCCTGGGTGTCTGTAGATTGAAGAATGGGTAAAGAGGAGGTGGTACATATATACAGTGGAATATCATTCGACCAGGTAAGGGAATGTGTTCTTGCCATCTGCTGTGGAAGGGATGGACTGGGGGTTATTGTGTTGAGTGAAGTGTCAGACAGAGAAAGACACATGCAATGTGATTTCACTTATATGTGGAATCTAAAGAACAAAATTAACAAACAAAACAGAAACAGACTCATCAATACAGAGAAGATTTTAATGGTTACAAGATGGGGGGGGTTGGGGTTATGGGTGAAGAAGGGGAAGGGATTAAGAAGTACAAATTGGTTGTTACACAGTAATCATGGGATGTAGGGTATAGGATAAGGAATATAGTCAATAATATTGTAATAACTACATATGGTATCAGATGGGTACTAGATTTGTTGTGGTGATAGATGGGAGGGACTTAGGGGATAGGGTGAAAAATGTGAAGGGATTAAGAAGTGCAAACTGATAATTCCAAAACAGTCATGGGGATGTAAAGCACAGGGAATATAGTCAATGATATGGTAATAACTATGTATAGTGCCAGGTGAGTACTAGACTAGTGAGGGGGTCATTTCTTAAATTATACAAATACCTAACCACTATGCTGTACACCTGAAATTAATATAAAATAATATTGAATGTTAACTGTAACTGAAAAATTTTTAAAAAGGAGGGAAAGGTGAAGGGAAGTAAGAGGTCCAAATTTCCAGATATAAAACAAGTAAGTTATAGGGAGGTAATGTACATACAGCATAGGGAATACAGTCAATAATACTGTGACAGCATGGTAGTGTCAGATGGTTGCTGAATTTATCATGGTGGTCACTTCTTTAGGTATATGAATGTTGAATAACTATAGTGTACATCTGAAACTAATATAATATTGTATGTTAGCCATATTTCAATAAAAATCTTAAAAAATAAAATAAACTTACACAAAGAAAGCATACAGTGCTTAATGCAAAGGAAGCACTCAAAACATGGCTATTTTAGTAATACTAGCAGTAACACTGAACTGCACAATAAAACATGAAAGAAATAGTTACAGTTCTATTTTGCTAAGGGAGCTATATCTAACCCCAGATCTCTCATCTTTGGGTTTGCCACCCCCAGTCAGCCTCAAATCAGTCCTGTATGGGATGTCTCCTTTCCTTCGCTACCCCACCACCCACCTCTTACAGTGGATCCCAGGTCTAGCCCTTGTACAGAGCAGTGCATCACTGGACACAGTAATTCACTGGAGGCAACTAACACGCATGGACTGAAGTGTGTGCAACAGACAACAGTTAAAAGCTCTCACTACCTATAAAGTTGCATCATCTAAAGTTCAGCAAAGATCCTCTGGCATGGGTGGATGTAGAGTAGATAACTCCATGAAACATTTTAAGTATATGTTGTGAATAGAAGAATAAATCAACCAATTGAATCAATGAGTGGCTGAGCTAAAAAGATGAACAAGAAGTATCCGAGAAGGAAGTAACACGAGTTTTCTCAAAAGCCTGAGTGGGGAGGATAGAGGTATAAGCTGTCTTGTCTCCACATTCCCAGTAAAGGAAGGAGCTCTGTCACCTGATAGTCTGGGTTCCTATCCTGGATGGAGGTCAGGAGCTTTAGGGGTTTACTTGCTCCTCATGCTGAGGCTGCTCCGCCTGATTTGAGAAAGTGCACTCTCTCCTGTTTCCATTATTTGCCTCCTACTCTCCATTCTTTCATTTCCCCTGTTTCTTCTCCCTGATGATTCCCCCTTTATTCATGGAATGGATAAATATTCTATTTTCAGTGCTTTCTACAGCCCCTGCTCTCGTTACATTCTATCTCAAGTTGGTGTTGGGATCCAGAACTACATGTGGCATCAGTGTTACTATTGCTTTGACCATATGAATAGGCTATGGAAGAGGTTTCCCGCTTTTTCAGAAGTCAGACACAGTTTCGAAGACCCAAGCAGAAAAAATGTAAATGACTTTGTTAACCAGACAACTTTCATTAAAGGAACCGAAAGATGTCAATCTGAGTTACTTGGCCATAACATTTTCTCTGTGTAACTCTCTCCTCTTGGCTCCCTTCCCCAATTAGCATTTGATGTTTGCTCTGCAGGTCTTTTGTGATAGCCCTGTGCTACAAGGAACCCCTCCCTGAGGCTGAGCGACAGGAAGAAGTGCCAAAAGAATCAGCCTCTGTTGTAGTTTTCTGTGGTGGGAGCTCATTCACTCGTGATCGTAAATGGATCATTATAAACTCAATGTAATGAAATAGTAATTACCTAAGAGGTGATGGATTGGGGGAGTTTTTCTAAGCTAAATGATTTGCAATGTATAGTATTGCAGCAATTAAGATAAAGCAATCACAGAAAAGTTTCACTTGACTGGTGCATGCTTTCTCTTTCTCCCTTCCTTCCTCACTCCCTCCCTTCCTTCCTCACTCCTTTTCTCACTTCATTTTGCTTTTTCTGTCTCCATCATATGCCCCATATGATAGAGATTTAAATTGCTTAGCATTTTGAATTATTTGGTAAGGACACTAACACTTGGATAATGTCTTTAGAACTGGATAAAAGACATACATACACACGCGTGCACGCGTGTGCACACACACATCTCACAATGGCACTTAGCTTGTAAGGTATGCACGTTCTAAGAGCACCTTTTAGCATTGTATCCTCCCATTACCCTTCTGGAATATTAATGAGAGAAACATTCAGTGGTATTAATCAGTTAGAGGAGGCAGTGTTCACAGCTATCAAGAGCATCTGTGGGTCACAGAACAGTCTAGATACTCTCTGCTCAACCCCAATCTATAAAATGTGGTTTAGTCTTTAAGACCAGAGACAAAGCAATTAGGACAGATCATGTGATCCAGAAACCATTCCTTGGATTTAATCTCTCATTAGAAGAATGGAAAGCTCTAACTGGATAACGGACATAAATCTGTCAGGTGGCATCAGGCACCAGGGAATACTTTGGAACATGCATTTGATTCCTCGTGTCAGATATTTTCTTGAAGACATCTTGTCCTATTAAGAGACCCTTCATGCCATTGACAGAAACAGCGACAAGAAATGAAATGAGAGAAGCAAACCTAGCAGTATGAAAGCTTGATTTTAAATGAAGTTTTGTTCTGACCCCCCTGAAGGAATATTCATTCCACCATTCAGGTCTTCTCTCCTACCACTCTTCTGTCTTCACTCTCAGCTTTGACCAAGAGAGTTCTCTCTTGTCTCACACATAGCTTTATAGGCTCATTATGTATTGGCTAAATCCTCTCCCTTCAATTCCTCATAAACCTGACTTCAAGGTCATGTTGATATTCACTCCAATCCATTAACACCAATCCCCCTTGAAAAACACATCTACCATATTCCACAATGAATAAATAGATGGACAGCTAGGTAGCTAAATAGATAAACAGAAAGTATTTGGATTTAAATTAAATTGCATGTAGGAGTATCTAGGCATGTACTCGAGGACACTTTTGCTTGCAAGTGATAGAAACCAAATTCAAAGCAGCTTAGATAAAAAGATGTTATTAGCTCTCTTAACCCTGAGAGGGCAGCATCAGAGATAGAAATCTAGGGAAATTGGATGTAGGAGCTCAAACACTGAAGGGACCTTCTCTATCTCTATTCTTCTCTCTACATTTCAACCTCATCTTTTCACGCTAGTTTTTTCCACATGGCAGGAAACAGTCAGTGCTTCAGTACGCTCTCAACAATATGCCATGCATTGTACTAGGCACTGGGAATACACTCAGAGGAATAAAATTAAAGTCGTCTCAGCTCTGTTGAACTTATAGTCTTGTGCTCATCAATAGCTGCCAGGTCTACTCAGAGTCCACACACACACACACACACACACACACACTTCACTCATGGCTGAGAAATACACTTTTGTGTGTATTCATATGTTCAAAATCCTACAGAATGGCTGTGATTGGTCAAGTGTGTATCAGATATCAGAGCAATTACATACATCGAAAAGGATCCCTGCACCAGACAGTAGCCAGTGGATGTCGCAGTTCTCACCTTCTAGTTGAAGTAGAAGAAGAAGCATTTCTTAGAAACGGGGCAATTCTGGAGCTACCTACATATTAGTATGTCTGTCAATTAAGGTGATTAGTATATCATCTTAGAAATAAATCCCCCAAAGGCAGACTATCACTTCTCCACACTTTGAAAAAACATCTTGTGATTTCCACTACCTTGTCCTGTATTGAGGAATTAAGCACTACACCTTGTGCTGCTATCCTCACCTGTGGCAGAGTGTCAATCAGAGAGGAGAAACATAACTTTTGTGGTCTGTCTTCATCATGTAGACTCTTGAACTCTGCTTGACTGCAAGCGTAATGTCACATCTTGTCCGCTCTGGGGAAACAGCTATTTTGGTATATGGTGCGAACCTGAGATGTGCAAAAGGAAAGAAATAGCTTCATGTGTTGAACAACAGAACAAAGAGCTGAAAGGAGGACTCAGTAACCAAGAAGACAATTACATGGGAGGCAGGGAGAATTCTGCCGGTGAAAGAAAGTACCTGAGGGCCTGGCCAGTTGCAAAGAATATTGCACATCAGTCAGGGCTGCCTTAGATCAGTGGCTACGGACCTCAGGACAGTCTCCATATTGAGCAGTTAGAGAGGGTGGGTTTCCAGAAAGGATGAGTGTAAAGCAGGGATTCAGCTCCTGCTCCCCACACAAGAACACAGGATATGATGAGGCCAAAAAGAAAAAGCAACAGAGCCATAGATAGGGGAGTCATACCACTATATTCCCGATGGCGGCTGGTGGAGACACAAAAGCAAACATCCACCAGTACCCCAACGAGGGGTCCTCTTGCACCCCAGTCTCACTGGCAGCTGGGCAAGACACATGAAGTAGGATCCATACGATCCACAATCCACCGACTGGTTCTAGCTTGCTAGCTACAATCCACCGTCTGCTTCTCTGCCTGCCAACCAACCAACCAACCAACCAACCAACCAACCAACCAACCAACCAACGTAGCCATGGCAGGTATATCCGTGGCTAGTTGGCCAACTGTCCATAGCTGATGGCCAACCACCACCAGAGCCAGCACTTTTCCACGTGAGGCAGAGAGCCTGGAAACTGCTCTCTGGGGCTCTGTCCCCACACAAGGATAATATACCTAGTATCTCTACCTCATAGGATTGTTGTGCCCTTCCAACGGGGAAAAAAAAAAAAGTCTTTTCACCAAAGCTGGCCACATCTTGATAATGCATCTGCCCTGTGTCTCTAACTAAGCCCCACATAAAAAGGGAGATTTTGGAAAGGTGCATAAAAATTGGAGGGAAGCCTATAGTTCCCAGAAAGAAAAACAGAAAGAAAAACAAACAAACAAAAAACAGAATCCACCATGGGCATCAGAATAAAGTATTTTAAAACTACAGCTAGTATATGGAAAATGTAAACAAAACCTTGGGCCAATAGCCATTTCAGGAGCATCTGCCTATGGCATGCCACCTTGGGGATATGTCATTACTTCCTCTGGGCTCTACTTGTCTTCTTCCGTATACCTTTCTAGATATGGTTGCATGTCATGGCTGGGCAAAGTGATTTCCCCATATGCAGCACACAGCTCATAAAATAGTTTGGGATTCTGCTAGAGGAAATGCACTAAGGAAAAAAAAAGGTATTAATATTCTACATAAATTTAAAAAAATCTTCTTGACAAGGTAACAGTATTTGATCCATTTTCAATTTCTTGGCAGTATCAGCACCCACAGGGTTTTCCGTTTTCCCGTCATACACTGTAGTAGAAAGGGTCGCTCACACATGAGGGGAAGCATTGGAGCTCTGCCTCCTGTGCAGAATGAGGAGTGAGATAACCATCGGTTTCATGGAGAAAGACTGCAGTCCGAGCCAAGCTCTTTACCTCTTCGTATGCAGTGTCAATTCTCAGGGTTAAAAATAGTCCACTCTCATGTCTTTAATGGAAAGCTTCACCAGAGCAATAATGGAAAACAAATAGTATGGGACTCTAATACAAGTGAGTGGGTGCAATCTGCATCTGTACTTTCATGGAGAGTTGTTTCATTGGATTTGATGAATATTAGAAGAATAATGCCAAATGTGGGCTCCTGTGGCTGCTGTGATTGACAGTTGTCAAATACAGTGATAGATCAGGCTGTCTTTTAGGAGAAACATGATTCATAGACCTCATTACAGGTGGATGGATGGCATATACAGACGGGGGTTGGGTCTCTGGGTATTTATTCTCTGAAATGCCAGTGGGGAGTAGACATTTGTGTAAATGACCAAGCCCATCCCTTTACCTACTATATCCAATTATCTCTTTTCTATTACTGCTGAACTCCTATCTAGCTAACAGCGAGGCTTCCATGTCCAACCAGTTTTGAGCAGCTGTTTATATAGAAAGGTTTCACATCACTGGACTTATTTCTTGCATGTCTGCCTCCTTATTTGTGCTATTTATCTCTCGACTCACTATATCTGCCTATTGATTTTTGTTGTTGTTGTTCTCAGGCTACAGCAATGAGTCAGAATTTAGAAATGACATACAATTAGGTTTCTCTTGCCCAGAAGCATTCCTGGGTGTCCTGGTTTCTCCTTCAATTTGAGTTATTCTCTTTCCCTCTAGGTCAAGTATATGACCAAGTGCTCAAGGAGGTTTATCATAGATCATAGATCAAAGCTCAGCTTAAACAGGAGGAGGGTAAGGAGAAGATGGGAAGGAGTTAAAAACAAACAAACAAAAAAACAGAAGAAAATGCTTATGTCCACTGTTCTGGTTCGGAGATTTTGCAAATGACACATGACTGACTCATAGAGAATATTTTTAAGGGCAAATATGCAAATCACCTTTGTTTTAAAATTTGTTATTTGGTTTTTGTTTTTTGGGTTTTTTTTTTTTTTCCCCTGTAGGCTGCTGGGTACAGACTGCTTACGAATCTCTCTGGGAGGAGCTGCCTGTTGAGGTGACTCAAGCAATCTCAGGTGATCAAAGCTATCCACTAAGTCCCCAAATCTGTCAATCTCCCGCAGCAATTCAATGTTAAACATTAGGAGGAAACAAAAATCTGTAAGGCAGTGTCATGTGGGGCGTCCGGCGGGGTCTCTGCTCCCGCTCCCCACATAAGAATGCAGGATATGGTGAGGCCAAAAAGGAACATCCACGGAGCCATAGATAGGGGAGTCATATCATTATATTCTCTCTGGTGGCATCCGCCTCTCTGCAATCCGCTCTTGTTAGCTCAGCCACAATCTTCTTGCTAGCCCCCATTTTCCTGCTAGCGTAGCCACAGCAGTTATATTAGTGGCCGATGGCTCACTGGTTACAGCTGACGGCCAACTAGCCACAGCTGATGGCCATGCAATCACAGTTGATGGCCATTTACTACCTGAGCCAGCACCTGTCTATGTGAGGCCGAGAGCCTGGAAACTGCTTTCTGGGGCTCTGTCCCCACAGGCAGTATGCTGAATCTCTGTTTTGGCATTCTCTGCTAGAATGTTTCTGAACAGACATGTTAAATCTATGCTATTTTTAAAAAACATGTATAGGGATTTGACTTCTGGGAACTCTGATGAATGTACCTCTTGGAACACATGAAGAGCATACATTTTTATAATTCAGTAATGGTTAAAATAAGTCAGTCAGATTCCATTTCAGATTTCTTAAAAGCTTAGTGATTTCATTAATTGAAATTAGGGTCAATTTTATTATATTATCCTAACATATTTTCTGTGGCTCTTCTGGGAAAATTTCCAACCAGACTGCCCTCTTTTTAAACAAACTACTTTGCAGTAATATCATAACTCATTCCTCATTTTTATTGTTATTGAGATCTTTAATAATATTATACACATTTAGTGCTTTTTATTCCTCAATATGTCCTCTCATACTTTATCTCAGTTTAATCTACTAACAACTCTGGAGATGGAGAACCTATTATTACTCAATTTGCAGAGAAAAGGAAACTGAGTACAAAGCTATTATTATGTGACACCTAATAACAACCACCTGGTTAATGGCAAAGATGAGACTTGCACCCTCATTTCTTGACTTCGAATACACATTTTCTTTCATTATATCAGCAGGGCCTATACAGTACTGGAACAGGGACGGGAAGGAGAGTATCTCAACACCATGAAAGTGTAGACACAATTTTGTATATATGCATAATGTATTTTACTTTCCCCTTGGGGAGAGAGGATAAGCACCAATGAACTAGATAATGTTGCTACTCTTTCTCCAATCATCAGGGGAAAATG
The DNA here is from genome assembly GCF_036562045.2 of Rhinolophus sinicus. Classification (NCBI taxonomy): domain Eukaryota; kingdom Metazoa; phylum Chordata; class Mammalia; order Chiroptera; family Rhinolophidae; genus Rhinolophus; species Rhinolophus sinicus. The sequence goes on from NC_133765.1 coordinate 12,159,062, forward strand.
TACTGCTAGAGACAGAAAGCCTGGTTACCAGAAAGCAGCTGTCAGTCCTTATTCAGTTCACCTGCAACCACTTTTCCACAATGAGAAGGCAAATGGAGACACTTTTTTAGACCCCTGAGATCAAAACTAGGGTAGAGTATATGTGCAAATATGTATTTAATAAAACAACATTTCACATTTATTGTTCTCAGGCTACAGCAATGAACATTTATTAAATATATATTTGCACATATACTCTACCCTAATTTTGATCTCAGGGGTCTGAAAAAGTGTCTCCATTTGCCTCCTCATTGTGGAAAAGTGGTTGCAGGTGAACTGAATAAGGACTGACAAAGAGTAATTTCTTTGAGGCCCAGAACTTAGTGGCCCTATGGAACCTCAAACAAACAAACAAACAAAAAAATAGACCCTACCTCGGAAGCATTTTCGATCTAAATTATATATCATGTAACAAATAAATTAGAATGAATGAAAGAGTTAACTACTTGTATTTCTTTAGCTGTAACATAGGAATAAAAAGTTGTAAGGGAAAGCTAATATATTCCAAATAATATGCAGTTGGTCAGTCATATCTATAGTCGTGCGGGAGACCCTGCTCGCTGCGCCATTTGTCGTGGGGGGGCGGTCTGTGGGGTCTCTGGTCCCACTCCCCACATAAAAACGCAGGATATGGTGAGGCCAAAAAGGAACACCCATGGAGCCATAGGTAGGGGAGTCATACCACTATGGTCTCACTGGAGGCTGGGCCCACCGGACGGGCGACCTGCCGTCAGCCTTTCCGCCAACCGACTGACGACTCTCCTCCACTCTCCTCGACTCCTCAGCAATCCTCGGCTCTCCTCGGTAGCCGCAGCAGTTATACTAGTGGCCAATGGTCTAACCAGTCACAGCTGACGGCTATCCACTACCCGAGCCAGCACCTTTCCACGTGAGGCCGAGAGCCTGTAAACTACTTTCTGGGGCTCTGTCCCCACATCTATGTTGCATTTCTTAGCAGGTTGGGGCAATTTGTAGGTGCCTCCTGTAGAAGCCCCTCTTGACACTCATTCGATTCTCCAAAACAGGGTTAGAGGCAATCACACACTCTCTTAGGAGTCACTATGAAAAAATAATATTCCTGTCACAGTACTTGAATCCCCCAATTGGTATTATTGGCTTTTATTCCCTCACCTTTATATGCTATAATTTCCTTGTTAACAGGAACCATAGCTTGTACAGGGTAGGTGAACAATAAAACTTCATAAAATGAATAAATGAATTAATTAATGAATGAACAAATCTCTGGGTCCTCCATATTCAGTATAGGCCTGCAATGTATTTTTGTGCCTGAATGAATATGCTAGATATAAAAGGCAAAACTGAATATAAATCAATAAAAAGGCATTCTACATGAGAGTGAAAATCTTTTTAAACAAACTACTTTGCAGTAATATCTTTGCAGTAATCTGCAAAGAAAAGAAGGGGCATCCACAAAGGAGAAACAAGAAAACTGCCCATTTCCCTGCATTTGAATATCTTTATTTCTTCTCTTTTTGCATTGGCCATGTATCCAATGGTATCCAAAATGCTACGTTGCATAGGTGACTTAATGTTTTAAAGAAAGAAAAGTTAAACCTCCATAGCTATCATCTAAATCTGTAGTTTCAAATTAAATTATTAGTAAAATTATTTTTCCATGACTTTGGCAATTGTGAATTTCAAAACAGAAGCAATTTTCTAGACCATTCAGGAACTAAAACTGCAAATTGACTGGGAAAAAAAAATTGCATTCTAGAACATCCAATGGATATGTACATGTGTTGAGTTATCTTGGTAGCATTTCGGCCTTCTGCATTAGTCTGTATAGACACTTCTAAAGCCATTATTTGCAATTATCAAAGCCTGTCACTGCTCAGCTTCTGAAACCACAGCACAACCTAGCAAGCCTGACTCCTACACGCAAATGCTTCACAATGACTCTTGAAATTCCAGATTTCAAAACAGCCAAATCCCTAAAGTGAGTGAATAAAGTCAACAACCCTGCTGTATTTTTTTTTTTTAAGGCAGTCACTAATCAGGTTTCTTTCTTCAGGATCAATTCTAAATCTGCACTGAATAGTCAGCTATTTTCACCCATCTAATAATAATTTTAGATACAATTGGGAGAAAGAAAAAAAAAAACATTGACGAGAGAGAGCTTTATTTGTTAGATAGAAAATCTAAGAGTTGTGATGAAGGGAAACAGAAACTAGAACAGGACTCTGGCACCATCTGAGGAGTGAGGTTTTGCCAAGAAAGCAGGGCAAAGCATGCTGCTTCGGTAATAGCATTTGAAGTACCCCAAACTATCAACCCTTCACGAAGCTTTCATGAATTTCCATTGAGGTTTTCTGGGTGAGATTTGACTGAAGAATCAGGATTGATTTGGTCAGCCAAGAGAAACTCTTAATGAATTAACCTAACGCCAGACTCTAAAACTCGTTCAAAGATTGTGCAGAGTGTAAGCTCTGGCCCTTCTACATAGTTTCCACTCTTCCAGGAATAACCTTCTCTCACCTCTGCTGGCTGAAATCCTCTCTTCTCAGAGACCAGCCTTAGCGTATGTTCTCTAAAGCCCCCCATGAAGCTGTCTCAATCAGTAGTAGCCACTTTTTCCACTGTACTTTGTGTCACTCATTTGTTCAAAAACCAATTTGAGAACTTGCTATGCATATAGCACTATGCTAAACCATGGGCGCACAAAGATAAATATCACAGGTTCATCTTTCAAGAGTCGTAGTGCCAGTGCCTATTCACACTTCTGCTCACAAACCACCATTTACAACACAGAGTGCTGAGGGCTATAGTAAACATAGTCTCAAGATTCTCTACTCATCCGACTCAGGCCATGGAATACTGAGCAATTACTGTTGGAGCTGAGCTCAGGGAATGATTAGGAATTCAAATGACAAAGAGGGAGAAGAAAAGCAATCTAGACTGAGGAAATCACTTGTATAAAGGTATTAGGTGAGAAAGTATGAGTACTACAGTGTGGCTGCAGTGTGGGAGTAACTGGGAAAAGGGAGGGAAATGTAACCGCGTAGGTAGGCAAGGGCCAACTCAGAAAGGATGCAGCAAGACATTCAAATGAGTTCAGGTTTTATCCTGTAGGTGATTAGGAGCCACGGAAGAGGTCAAAGCATGGGAGCAACAGGCCTATATTTCCATATTTTATAAGGACAAATCTTCTGGTGGCTATGTGGAAAGTGGTTTAGAGTCAGACTGGAAACAAGCAGAGGAGTTTTGAGGTAGACCAGATAAGAGAAGAAAAGTATATCTATAAAATAGGGGGTGTGCGGACAGAGCCCCAGAGAGCAGTTTCCAGGCTCTCGGCCTCACGTAGAAAGGTGCTGGCTCAGGTAGTAAATGGTCATCAACTGTGATTGGATGGCTGTCAGCTATGGCTAGTTGGCCGTCAGCTGTAACCAGTGAGCCATTGGCCACTAATATAACTGCCATGGCTTTGCTAGCAGAAAATGGGGGCTAGCAAGAAGATGGTGGCTGGCAAGCACGGATTGCAGTTAGCACGGCGGAGTGCGGGTTGCAGATTACAGAGAAGTGGACAGCAGGTTGCAGACAATGTGTCTCCTGCTTCCTGTGTCTCCAACCCAGCTTCCAGCAAGACTACAGTGGCATGACTCCCCGACCTATGGCTCTGTGGGTGTTCCTTTTTGGCCTCACCATATCCTGCCTTCTTATGTGGGCAGCGGGACCAGAGACCCCGCCTGCCACCCCTCATGACACATGGTGCAGCGAGCAGGGTACGGTGCCGGCCAAAGTTCTCCAAAGGATGGTGGAGCAGTTTGTGCGTATGAAAGCTCAGTCTCAGGAAGACCAGGAGGAGCAGCTGCCGGAGAGCTGGACCCCCATGGAGGGGTGGGAAGATGTGGACAGTTCCCCAACCAGCATAGGCCGGAGAAAGCAAAGATCTTTGCAGCCCTGTGGGCTGGGCAGTGCTTGCTGAGGCAGCCCAGATGCGGGACTTGTCCCAGGAGGAAACACTTGCTGAGTCCTCCATGGGAGATGAGGGTGAGGTCAAGGTCGTCCTTCACCTGCAGGACAGCCCTGGCGAATGACTATGGACTATGGGGAATGGGCTCCATCCCTAATTTAATGGACTGCTTGATTGTTTGCTTGGGAACATACCACCATGTGGTGGAACCAGTGGATATTTGCTTTTGTGTCTTGACCAGCCGCCGTGGAGAATATGTGACAAAGTCTGGCTGTGCCCAGAGAGAGTGGCAGTGCCCTGAGAGCCCTGGCTGAGCCCAGGAAGTCTGGTTGTGCCCAGAGAGAGTGGCAGTGCCCTGAGGCCCTTGCTGTGTCCAGGAAGTCTGGCTGTGCCCAGAGAGAGTGGTAGTGCCCTGAGAAACCCTGACTGTGTCCGGGGAGACTGGTGGTACCCTAAGAAGCCCAAGAAGTCTGGCTGTGCCCAGAAGCACTGGTGGTGCCCTGGGAAACCCTGGCTGTGTCCAGAGAGACTGGCTGTTTCTAGGATATTGCATTCACCTCCAGGCTCCTCGCACAGGGCCCCTCTTGGAAGACGCTTGTCACATAGATTGTGAGGCGAGACCCTCTAGGGGTGGATTGTGGGGACAGAGCCAGGAGTGCAGTTTCCAGGCTCTCAGCCTCATGTGGAAAGGTGCTGGCTCAGGTAGTAAAGGGCCATCAACTGTGATTGGATGGCCATCAGCTGTGGCTAGTTGGCCGTCAGCTGTAACCAGTGAGCCATTGGCCACTAATATAACTGCCATGGCTTGGCTAACAGAAAATGGGAGCTAGCAAGAAGATGGTGGCTGGCAAGCGCAGATTACAATTAGTAGGATGGAGTGTGGGTTGCATATTGCAGAGAAGTGGACAGCAGGTTGCAGACAGTGTGGCTCCTGCTTCTTGTGTTTCCAACCCAGCTGCCAGCAAGACTATAGTGGTATGACTCCTCTATCTATGGCTCCATGGGTGTTCCTTTTTGGCCTCACCATATCCTGCATTCTTATGTGGGGAGGGGACCAGACACCCCGCCTGTTACCCCACACGACAGGGATATAATAGCAACAGAGAATAGGAAATTGATTCCACAAATATGTTTTCACTGCTATCATGGTCTGGCACTAACATGTTTGACCTGCTTTGTAATCATTTGAATGCATACTATCTATGTCTTCCTTGAAATTGTAGGGTTCTTGAAGGAAATGGTTGATCTTTGTGGGGACAGAGTCCCAGAGAGCAGTTTCCAGGCTCTCAGCCTCACATGGAAAGGTGCTGGCTCGGGTAGTAGATGGCTGTTGGCTGTGGCTAATTGGCCATCGGCTGTAGCCGGTTAGCCAGTTGGCCACTGATATAACTGTCGCGGCTGTGGGAGTAGAGGAGAGAGTCGGTCGGTTGGCAGAAAAGCGGACAGCAGGTCGCACATCGTGTGAATCCAGCCTCCAGTGAGACTATAGTGGTATGACTCCCCTACCTATGGCTCCGTGGGTGTTCCTTTTTGGCCTAGCCACATCCTGCGTTCTTATGCGGGGAGCGGGAGCAGAGATCCCGCAGGCCGCCCCGTGGGACAATCTTCTTTATCATTCTGTTGCCAAAAGGCTTAACATAATCTGTGGGAAATAGTTGAAGCTCAACAGATTATATGTTGAAATCTACCAGATGGCCCTGCATTGTACATTAGTCAGTTTTACACTTGGGCACTGTACTACGGTTTGATGTCAGTGGCCAGACATAGGCCTATCAATAAAAGAGGCATATGCTGTAATCTCATGTCTCAGAAATAAAGAGTAGAATCAGCTATGAACCTCACAATCAATAATTTCACTTTGGATTGTACAAATTATCTTTTATGATAGAGAAAGATACAGGAGAGCCAACTGTAAGTTAACTCTCTGTATTAGTACCAACTTTCTATCTGGACTCTAGATTAGAGCCTGTATTCTCCAGGGAATGATGTTCAGAGCTTCAGAATTGGGTCACTTCTCATCACTATCATTAGACAGGAATGATTGAGGCCTCACTGGGAATTCAATGAAAACTATACTCTCAAAATTGAAATAAGATTATGTACAGTCTCTCCTAGGGGAGACAACATTCTAAATTGGACAGGTTGAGTCTCTGAGGCTGCTTGAGGGACATACAGTGTTATTCTTATGAAAACTCAATGTAATTAATCCGTCTTAACAGCTGGTGATAGGCAGCCATAGACTTAGTGGATGGATCTATTTGTATGAAATACAAACGTGATAAAAAGAAACAATGTTTACAAATATGTGTACTTCCACTGGACACATATACTGTGGTATCAGGAGTCTGATATTGCTGGTTGCCTCATCGAACAGAAGTGGAAATTTCCTAGAAATTAGTCACAATTTCCTGGCAAAACAGGAGATCACTAATAAATCACATAATATGTTTTGGACAAATTCTTCATAACTTACACACTCAGATGGTGTTCACCTCCAAGGCCATCAAATTTTGAAATTATAAATGTATTCAAAGGCGTTTATATTGCTCAATTTTTGCCCTTCCTCATTAGGCCCTACCTTGAAAACAAGACAAAGGTCATGTGGGAAAAAAAGAAAAATCAGCCTCATTACTGTTGTTAGTTACGTCCCACATTCTAGTTTTACTCTCCAGGCCAGAAATTTGATGTTAATTCAAGCAGGTAAGAGCCACCTGTATATCTTACACAAATGTAAATGTAGACCATATGTAGAAACACCACATGCTGTCACTGAATACACAAAAGCAAGAGATCAAAATGCTTTAGAATTAATAATATGGCAATGACCAAGCCTTGGGCACAGGTGCATTCACTACCATAAGGCTGGCACTATGTCTGTGGTGCTTGTCGTTCTATCTGCAGCACCTAACAGACTCTTAAACATAGTAAGTATATAGTTCATAATTACAGAATTTTATTTTCCCCAGGTATTGCTTTATCTTTGTCATTGATGAGTTCCTGGGCCAGAAATACTTCTAGTTACTTTCTCCCCTTGTTGTCCCGACTGCCTTCTATCCCTTAAGGGGAGAGGCACTTCTGCCAAACCAGAAGCTGCCTAAAATAGACCCACGGGAAAGGATTCATTTACTTACACATAGTGAAATTTTGTAAGACATAATGTACCGTGTTTCTCTGAAAATAAGACCTAGCCAGACAATCGGCTCTAATGCATCTTTTGGAGCAAAAGTTAATATAAGACCGGGTCTAAATAAAATAAAATAAAATGAAATGAAATGAAATGAAATGAAATGAAATGAAATGAATAAAATAAATAAAATAAATAAATAAAATAAATAAATAAAATAAAATAAATAAAATTAAATAAATACAATACAATACAATACAATACAATACAATACAATACTAAAATAAAATTAAAATAAAATAAAATAAAATCAGGTCTTATATTAATTTTTGCTCCAAAAGACGCATTAGAGCTGATATTCCGTCTAGGTCTTATTTTGGGGGAAACACAGTAGTATGAACTGTACAATTGCCTAGCTAGAAATCTAATGGGGGTATAAATGGGACTCTGTAATAAGACATTTATCAATAATCTATGAAATGGAATCTTGAAAATGGAAAAGTTCTGATGATTTCCATGTGCTTTATAAATATATCAAATATTATGATTCAAGAAATTGGAATGAAGTTTCAGTAATGTGTCTTATTCAGCTCCATGAACTCATCTAAATTAGTTGTCAAGTCTCTACTGAATGCCTTCTCAAGCAATTCAACACTGATTGGATGCTTGGGGATTTCCCCTTGCCTGAATGAATGTATTGTTTAGTTAGGTCAAAATATCTGATCTTTATGCAGTCTGTCCAGACATACCATTAACTTGCAAATGACCAAGATAGAAGACCACTGTCCATTTAATCAACCACAGATATGTAAATAGAACCCAGGTGTGAAATCTCTTTATTGCTTTGGGGGACAGGAGGAGAGAGAATAAATGCAGGAGTAAAAATGTCAATAGGTATAATGATCCAGGTGGTTTTCATTGATGTAATTTCATTGGCAATGAAGCCTATGACAATTTCCCATGTGTTCTGTTTCAGTTTTGTGATTAAAAAAAAAATAGACAAAAAAAGTGGATTGAGATAAGTGTAAGTAGATTATCTTCCCAAAGGAAATAACGCCAGTCTTCCATCTCTAACTGATGGTAATTAGTCCTATCCAAAATAATAGTTCAAATCCAAAAGCAACTGAAGTTTAGAACTTCTTGAGAATATAGGAAAGGCCCAGAGGTCCAGGACTCAATTAAAACCTCATGTCCTCCGTCCTTAGTTCTTTACCAGGCCTGTTGGTCTGTGGAATTTAATTGTTTACAGAAATCCAAAGTTCTTGAATAGTAATAATAATAATAATAATAATAGCTAATCTATATTAAATTATTGCTATGTACTATTCTAAAATCTAGATGCATTATTACATTTCATTCTCAAAACAATTCTGTGAAGTTTGTGAGCTCAGAGGAGGACTCATCCAAAGGTATTATAATAAGAAGCAGAGATAGGACTTCAAAACTAGATCCTCCTGATGACAAAGCAATGCTCTTTACCCTGTGGGCATCACTTCAAGTCATATGCCTCTGAGATAGTGGAGCCATTATACATCAAGATCTCGGAGTAGAAAAGCCTATGTAGAATTATATTGTTATTTTCTTATGTGCTTCTGTGATGTAACAGATGCTAGTTTGGTAAATTAGGTAACACATGCATTTTTGACCTTTATTAGCCCACTTAGGGTCACCATGTTGACAAAGACTATCCACTTTACAGGATTCCTGTTTGGATTTTACTAAAACAATTGCACCAGGTATTATATTCCTTGTTGGAACAAAAACTACACTTCTTCACCCCTCCTAGTGCAAGTTGGTGTTCTCAGAGTATGTGAAAAGTCTAAGTTTCCAAGTGATGAACAGAACTCTAATCAAAAACCTCACTGAATACCATTAAGCCATGCCAGAAAGGGCTGCATTTCCATGTAGGGAAGATCACTACTACTAAGGGAAGAATTGTGGGGACAATACCATGGAGGATCTGAAGAAACTTTGTGTAATTCTACAATCACAATATTCTTCAGACATTTTTGGATTTTGGTCTTTTGGCCACAAATTTGATCTGTACTTAAAAAAGAAGCCTCACATTTGCCACATATGATCAGCTCTATTGCCTCTTAGCCAAATTCTCTTTGGGGAGCACCTATAAGTCTTAGGCTATAGGTGAGCCACGTATTAATGTGGCCTTCCTATAAGAATCTCTTTCAAGATATATGGACTCTATAATATTGACTCTATCTTAGATGCTCTTCTGAGAGGAGCCACTCGCTCACCTGTTGTTGCAGACGCTCTGATGAGCCAGTCAGATCCCCCATCAGGAATAATTTATGCCCCTACCTGCTAAGAATGAGTCCAGAAGGGCCCTCACTTATCAGCCCTCTTTGTGATGGCTTCAGCTTGACTAAAGAAAAATTTCTTGTCCACAGCCATACCTCCTTTCACTCATCCAAACCCAGTGACTGATTAACTAGCATAAAGCTCTACCCTCCCTGGATCCACTTAAGTAGCCAAGATCCAAGAGCTACTGATGGTGTCAGTTGAGAAAGCCACTGGGACTGCATCACAGTCAAACTTTTCTCTCTCCCCAATCCTTCATCCTTACATATCCTTCATCCTTACATACCTTCCAGAGGTGTTCAACTCAAGAGTACTCCCTAATTAAAGGCCTGCATGCTAATCTCTGTCTTACACTCTGCTTCACAGAAAACTCAACCGATCGTACCTGTACTAACAGAATTTCTTAACAATCTTTTCTCTCTAAGATTCTCACACATTAATAGAATATGGGAACTTGTGGGAAAGGAATATGAAAATAAAGCCAAAGGGAAATGTAAAGATAGGCAGCCCATTGATTAACAAGGAAACACTTTCACCCCCTTGGTTTATCCAAATGTACTGCCATTCAAAAAATTTGATGTCACAGGTATACCGTCACTGAGATTTTAATTCACAGCTAAACTATCCGTGACATCTTTTGGTCCATACCAGGTAAAGAAAATCTGTAAGGGAGAGTCACTGCTTGTGGGACTAGAGAAGACAGAGAGGGCAAATCAGCTGTCAGCCCTCTTTCTGATGCATGACTTTGAAGCAAAGCTACCAGGATCTAGAATGCAGCCTCTCTTCCCCCCATTCCCCAGTTCTCTGAGTTCCATTCCAGTTGTCAGCCTCCAAAGATAGTCAGCATAAAGAGGATTGGCTGGGTGGTGTGGTAGTGTTAATGGATTCTGTCATACATTCCACACATCTTCTTACTCTTTGTATGTATTGAGTCTTCCTTATGAGCAAAGGGGTGAGAAGTAGAAACAATAGTGCTTCAGATAGTAGGCATATAAAAAGCCAGAGACGGTAGCATCCTCCGTGTAGGTAATATCTGTATTGCTGGATAAAATTCATTACTTTCCTTTCCATAGCTCCGTTTTTCTTATTCCACTTGTGAGGAAACATAATATCTGCTGTCATTGCTGAGTTGGAAAACCATATCAACTTATTTCTTACAAATAAAACAGTGTTTTTCCAAAAGGTAAGATCAGTTAAAGTCCAAGTAATGCCTCACTTATTTTAAGTGACTAACAGTTTTAGGTAGTCTAACCATGGTATACAATGTAAATTCCAGCATTCTAGCTAGAATAGATCTAGCATTCTATCAAAGCAGCCACAAGGACAGAGGTTCTGCATCTTAACTGAGGAAGGAGAAGATTATAAGACTGTGGAAGCCTTTGGAAAGGGAGAGGGAGGGACTAATTAGTATTCAGCCAATGAAAATCATGGAATTTTGCTAATCATGAAGTTAATACACCTGTCTTCTAGTCAGCCATGTTGGTGAGGGTAACAATTCTCAAAGATTTCATGCTGATTCACAAACAAAATATTAAATGGATTCATTTCTCTGTGTTTCCTAATGGATCCTTGATAAATTTTCTGAAAGTGAGTAAGCTGAATAAAGCCATTGTATTCCATCTTCTGTTTTCCTTTGCAACCACTTTCTGAATTTCCTGAAATCTGGTTAATTCTAATTCTTTATGAAGAAAGAAACATGACAAGCTTGGGTTGGTCGCTTGCCGTTCATCCTGTAGTGCAATTGTTCAAATGTAAGTGTGCAGAAGAATCAGATTGCTGGGCCCATCCCCAGAGGTTTGACTCAGTAAGTATAAGACAAGAACTGAAATTTGCATTTCTAATAAGTTTCCATTAGTTGATGCTCCTACTCTGAAGCCCAAACTGAAAACCACTGTGGGGGAAAAAAAAAAAAAGAAGAGTCTGTCTAAAGTCCTTCCAGAATAGGTAAAGTGATGACAGCACAGGCATGCAAGCTTTAGGAGTTGATTAATTTTCAATAAAAGTCCATTAAAAACAACAACAACAACAAAAAAAAAACCCTGAATAGCAAAGGGTACTGCACCCTTCTACAGGTGAAGAACCCCTTAAATGGGATAGTATAGAAGGGCCCCGTACAGTGGCTAATGTATAGCAGGTTCTCAATAATGGTGGGGCTGGGGGGAGGTGAGTGAAGAAATGGCCAGAAGCCAGTGGTTGGTCCTCTTTGATTCTTCTTAAAAGAATCATTGTCCATTTTGTTTAGATTTTTCAATAAAAAGGAAATTAAGAAAATGTGATTTCTATCTAAAGAGAATGTGTGGGTGTTAATGCAAATGCACAGGGGTAGAAAACAAATAAAAGAAACTTGGTAAGTAAAGTAACAGAAAGCAAGGAAAACTGACCCACCTTTCCTCTGGTCTCCTGCCACAAACTGAAATGGAGAAAGCAAACACACAGGCTAAATGGCACAACATAATTCTGCTGCTGTGCAAAGTTCTTTAAGTTTTAATAACAGCAGAAAGATACCTTTTTAAAATATGAATTTCATCTTGCCTGTATGCCTTTAAGGAAGCATAACATATTTATACTTTTGTCCTTTCTTCTAATTGACTGACTCTTTCCATGTCTGGTGCTCTCCCTTTCACCTAGAACAATAGTGTTTTAAAGATGGATATGTAGTAACAGCAGCATCTTCAGTTCTCTCTATGACTCCTCATTGTAAGGTTATTTTCTTGTGTTTTGAAATAGAAATGCTGTCTTTGATGCTGCCATTTAAATTTTCTTGTTTCTTTTTCTAAAGAAAGTGCCCACCTACTTATTACCTAGCCTTGTTACCTTGGCACAATGTGGTAAGTAGCATTCTAAATAAATATTTTCTAATATGTCTTCAAGTACAACTTTCCTTTTGAGTACAAATAGGATAATTAGGCAAAGGAGAAGAAAGCAGCATTGAATGCAGTATTTTAAGTGGGGAAGAGTGTGGCTTTTGTTTGGCGGCTCTGATGTAAAGCTCATCAACAATTTCTAAGCGAGCCTGGGGAATTCACGAACAGCATTTTAGTGACTGGGCTGCCTGCACTTGAACCTCAGCAGGGGCAAAGATTTGAGGTGCTCTCCTGAATAGAACGATAGTTATTCTCTTTTGCACATCGCATCCTGCCTGGACATTTTTGTAGCTTTTTCTCTTCCTCATGACTTATTTCCATTGGCTTCTTTCACCCTTTCACTTCCTAGAATTTCTTTCATTCTCCCCTTCTTTCTCCCAGTCTCAGTTCCTTTTTGTACCTCTGTTACCCTCTGTCTTTCTATATGTTTCTTCCTGTCTGTGTCTCACATTTCTACTGATATATGGATCTGCTCAACTTGCTACTCGGGGGCTGCTTTTGGCCTCCTGACAACATAAGGTGCTGCCATCCTGACAGGCAAAAGGCAGGAGAGAGGCAGGCATGTGTTAATGTAAAGGAAGTGTGGGCACCAGATAAGCTGTTGCCAGTTTCAGGCAGGAGTTAATTAAAAGCCAAATACTCTTAGCTCTTGTTGTCACTTTCCTCCTCAGAAAGCAGTCATTCCTTTGGTGTCCTTGCTTTTGAGAAGTACCTGTCTGGGCTCCTCTCCACAATGTGAAGTTTAGTCTAGTCTCTGCAGCTGACAGGTAACAGGCAAAAGAGGAAAGATGAAAAAGGAGCCTGAAAACTGGAAACAATGGAACATCCATTTGCATCATTGAACCTGAGGCCAGAAACCAAACTATTGGATTTACTACATTGTCCCTAGACATCTATTGTGTGCCTTTCAAGTGCCAAACACTGGCCCCGACACCAATAAAAACCTGACCGAAGTTCAAATGGAGACTGTGTCATGTTGGAGGAGCCAGATATACTGCGGGGTACCAAAAAAACGTATACAAGTGGACACTTTGGTCAACGTTGATCAAGCAATAGTTCGCCGTACTCAAAAGTGTCTGGACGCTGATGGTAACCACTTTGAACACCTCATGTAATTGCAGAAGTCAAACATGACTTGTATTCATCTTTTGTTATCAGTATATATTGAGTATTACAATGATAATAGTTTCTTCCTTTCTTAAAATGTGTGTACATTTTTTGGCACCCTCTGTATATAAAAACCTTGAGGTTTTACCACCCCCTCTGTATAGTGCGTGGAAGCCTGAACCCTATTCTTCTCTCCAGCCTTAGCTCCAACCAAGCTCACCAGCCCCTCATCACTATGTTTTTATTCCCTTAAAGTGTTTCTGCCTCTTACCACAAGGTGTTAGCGTATGCAATTCTCTCCCCACTTCATCTACTAATTCCCTTCCTTTTCTTCAAATCTGAATTAAGCATTCCTCCCATGAGTCAGAGTGACAAGCACATCCCTGTTTGCCTGGCTTGTCTCAGTTTTTGCTCTAGAAGCCCTGGGTGCTGGGAATACCTCAACTCCATGTGATTCAGGATGATTGCTCATTTCAGTCAAATCTCTTGATGATAAACACTTTTTAAAATGACAACTTTATTGAGATATAACGCATGGACCATAAAATTCATTCTTTAAAAATGTACAATTCAGCATTTAGTAAAAACACAGCATTGTCCAACCATCACCACTAACTAATTTTAGAACATTTTTATCAATCCTGAAACATCATACCGATTATCAGTCCCCCCTCATTGCCTCCTCCCATCAGCCCTTGGCAACCGCTAATCTGTGTTTTTGTCTATGGATTTGGCTATTCTAAACCTTTAAATAAATGGAGTCATTTGGCTATTCTAAACCTTTCAAAAAGTGGCTTTCTGTGGCTAGCTTTTCTCACTTAGCATGTTTTCCAGGTCTATTCATATTGTAACACATGCTTCATTTCTTTTTATAGCCAAATAATATTCCACTGTATGAATAAACCCACATTTTGCTTATCCATTCATAAGGCTAGGGATATCCATTCATAGATATTGAGTTGTTTTCACTTTTTAGATCCTGTAATTAATGCTAGTATGAATGTTCATGTACAAGTTCTTGATGGACATACGTTTTCATTTCTCTTGGGAATATATTTAGGAGTGGAATTGCTGTGCCATATGATAATGTTACATTTAACCTTTAGAGGAACTACCAAAAATGTTTTCCAAAGTGGCTATCGTATTATTTTATAATCCTGCCAGCAATGTCTGAGGGTTCTAATTTCTCTACATTCTCTCCAGAACTTATTTTTTGGTTTTATTTTAATTTTAGCAACCCTAGTGGGTATGAAACATCTCATTGTGACTTTGAGTTACATTTCCCTAATGACTGATGATTTTGGGTATCTTTTGATGTGCTTTGTAAACATTTATATATTTTTTTTGAGAAATATCTATTTAAGTTCTTTGACCATTTTTATAGTGAGTTGTTTACTTACTGTTGAGCTCTAAAATTTATATATGTATTCTGGATACAATCCTTTATCAGATATACAATTCATAAATATTTTCTCCCATTCTGTGTTATCTCTTTGCTTTTCCTTTGAAGCACAAACTTTCCAATTTGATGAAATCTAATTTATTTTTCCTTTGGTTGCTGGTGCTCTAAGTGTGATATCTAAGAATGCCTAAACCATTAGAACAAAAATTTATTTTATAGTCTATCCTAAGGATTCCATAGCATTAGCTCTTATATATAATTATGTGGTACATTTTGCATTGATTTTTGTACTTGGAATGATGTAGGGGTTGAAGTTCATTTTTTTTTTTTGCATGTGATATCAATTGTCACAGCACCATATGTTGAAAATCTATTCATTCTTCACCGAGTAGTCAGTCTTGGCACCCATGTCAAAAATAAGTTGACCATAAATGTAAGGGTTTATTTCTGGGCTCTCAGTTATATTTAATTGATTTATGTGTTTATCCTTATACCGTTGCCACACTTAATTACTTTAGCCTTGTAGCAACTTTCGAAATCAAGAACTGTGAGTACTTATATTTTTAATTCTGTTTCAAGATTGTCTTGGCTCCTCTGGGTCACTGCATTTTCATGTAAGTTTTAGGATCAGCTTGTCACCTTCTGGAAAATGCAGCTGGAATGTTACTAGGTATTGTGTTTAATCAGTAAATCAATTTGAGAAATATTGTCATTTTAACAATATTAAGTATTCCAACCCATGACTATAAAAGGCTTCCATTTATTACATGTTCTTTAATTTATTTCAATAGTTTTATAGTTGTTAGAGTGTAAGTTTTACACTACTTTTCTTATATTTATTAATAGGTGTGTTTTTTGTTGTTGTTGTTGTTATCATAAGTAAATTGTTTTTCCCAATTTCATTTTCAAGTTGTTCATTGCTGGTATACCAAGGAAAGTAGACCAGACTGCTTGGTGAAAGTGATCAGGCATTATAACCAGTTTTTATTGGATAATGATATTGTAACTACAAAAAAAAAAAAAAAGTTGCTATTATAAGTGACTAGGAGTGTTCATTGGTTGATGCCTTGGCATGGGTTAACAAAGAAATGCAATCACTTGGGGGAAATTCAAGGCCTGTATTGGAGTACAGTTAGCCTCTCTGACAAGGAAGGAGTCCCTGACACAGGCAGGCCTGATGTCATAACTTTGTTTCAACTGCAAGCAAAGTCATTTCATCAAATGCATAAAAATTCCATTCATTTTGCAACTCCTCAAACACTTCAGTGTTGAACAAGAATTTTATTCTAGGTAACTTTTCATATTTTCATTGCATACAATAACTGCCACATATTCAGCTTTAGAAGAAGGCAAGCATGTATTTGTTATGGTGCAGCTCTAAGTGGATGGAAAGTGAAAGGATTGCAGGAATGAAAGAGATTGTTCACACATTCTTAAAATACTTCCTTAGGCCACTTCTTCCCATGAGTAGGGAGAAAGAAGGCAAATCCAGCAGCATTTCGGGTAGCCTCAGAATTACCTCATCCAGCCAGTTTTCTCCACAAGAGAAAAGAAGCAAGTTTGCTTACTCAGTAGTGTTTTAACCCCTATTTATGTACTACTCATAAATAGTACAAACATTAAATACAATTCTGCAGCCCATTGATGTGAAATAAATGGCATATAAGGTTACAAGTAAAACACTGTGTTCCTAACTATCATTAAAGCACTATATGTTGCAACTAATTTACTTTTTAAATATAAATTAGACCTGATTCAAGAATACCCTTATGATAATGTCAATCGCACCGTGTTTCTGCACTTGGATTTCAAGGAAATATTTATTTCTTTATTTCAAACTGGTCTATGTACTGTTTAGAGACATTTTAATTAGATGTACTTAACTCTGACTTATAAGGCCATGATATGCTTTTTGATTCCGTCATTTGTCCTTAATTATATTTAAAGCCAGACTGAGGTTATATTTGATGACTAATAACTCAGGATTAAAAGTAAAATGCTGAAGTCTTTGAGGGTTTCAAGTTACCATATTAAAGGGCATCAATAATTCTTATGTAAGTCAGAGGTTTTTAAATTATTAGAACTATTTCTCAAAATGCTTAGAATAGATAAGAATGTATTTCCTTTAAATAAGAGTCCATGTCAACATCTAATAAAGCAGATAACTTGTTAAAGAACCATCTTTAGTTGGTCTCTTCAAAATAATTTTTATTTACAGAGACATTTTGGGAAAGAGAATACGTGATATGGTTGCCAAGGGAAACCCTATCCTGATTGGAAGAGAGGTCATCACAGGTTTTTGCAAAGAAAAGAGAAAGGATGGCTATATTTCCTAAGATTATTTTTTTCCTGCTCTTACAGTGGAAGAAAAAAGAAGCAGAAACAAAAATTGCCTTTCCTGCTCCTTATTCACTCTGAGAATTCACAGAAAGTCTCATGGTAATGAGCCTCCAAGAATGTCCAAGCCTCATGACAAGTTTTCTTAGCATTGGAATTTATTACTTGAATGCAATATTGTTTACCTCATGGTTATATTTGTTCTGTCCAACTAGAATATATATTAGTTATAGTTAAGGGCTACAGTTTACAATTGTTACCCAAATGCCTTGTGCATAGTTAAGCACTCAAAAAATAAATTAATACTAATATTATTGTATATGTAATCCATTGTAATATTTAATATGGAAAGAATAATAATTTTGAATGGAAATATGAGACATTCTTATGTCTCCCATTAGGTATTTAGAAAGGTTAATATAAGCTGAATCTATACTCGTACGCTCATAAATAGGTGCCATTGTAACACAAGCTTTCAGAAGGAAGAATCTGGTTTCTTTCTTTTTTTGTTTTTTGAGAACAGTATCTGGCACATATAAATGCTTAATAAATAACTGTTAAACGAATGGACCCTCTGTTCTTGATTATAACTGATGGGAGTGCAAACATAGGGTCAAGATGAAAATAAGCTTCTCTGCTCAAGCTGTCTTAAAAATAAAAATAAAATCAAAGAAGTTTAAATACATAACCTCACATAATTTCTTTAAACTGTAAACAATTCTAGAAAAGACTGTAAGATAGAAATGTCAAAAATTGGAACAAAATGTGTAGGTAGAAATTACAATTATATACCATCTAAATACCTAATATGAAGCTATTCGGGGAGTATCTCTCAAAAAAAGAGATACCCCTTTAAAAGATTCAGAGTGGTGGGGCTTACCTGAAAACTTGTCTTCATAAGCACCTTAAGACCCAGGTGACCTGAGCACAGGGAAGAAGCCCACCTCCCAGTGGCTGGCTGTGGTATTCTCCGCCCGCTTTTGTGCAGGCAAGAGCAGACACTGCACTGACTTTGTAAAAACTACCAACCACACCCCATAGCCCCAAACACCTAGAACTGCATTGTCAGGGTCACTCTGGACACCAGGTGGCTGGCTCCGCCTCCACAAGACGCAGAGGAGATTTTCTTCAGCAAAGGACAAACTGGAGATAGCTTGGTGGGCTTAAGCCAAAACTGGCACTGTTTTCTGAAATTTAATGTTATTATTATTATCATTTTTAAATATATATTTTTCCTTCTTTTCTTTTTTCCCCCTTTCTCGCTCTCTTCTTTTCTTTTTTCTTTTCCTTGCTCTAATTTTCTTCCTTCTTTCTGTTTTTCAGTATTGATTTTTTTTTTGGTGTTGTTATTTTTGGTTTTTTTTTAGTTTTTGTTTTGGCTTTTGTATTTTTATATTTTTGTTTGTGTTGTGGGGCTGTTGGTTGTTTTTTATATGTGAGTGTATTTGGTTTTGTTGTTGTGCTTGTTGGTTTGTTTCGTTCTGAAATCACTCTGCAGGAGAGCCCAAACCAAGAGACACAAGTATCAACACACCCAGCGGCCAACTCCAGATCAAACCAGAGAATTACCAGGTTTGACCTACAAGTGACATACCCAAAGGGAATTCTTTACAGGCACAAGAGCGCACAGGAGCCAACCCTCATCTGAGGGGGTCAACCTTCACACAGCATCTCATACACAGTGGGCAGAGCCAATTCTCACAGCTACTCAGCCTGGGAGTTGATCCGATCCAATGATAAGCCAAAAGCAATTAAAGCTCGACTTCAACAGGAGAATACACGAAACATAAAGACACCTCTGGAACACACACACAGGTGAATAGGGAGACTGCAATTTGATTATAAAGGACACATACTACATAAGACCACCCAGCAAAGACTGAAAGACATAGGGTATCTACCTAATACATTGACTCAAATACAGAGGGACAGCCAGAACGAGGAAACAAAGGAACATGTCCCAAATAAAAGATCAGGAGAAATCTTCAGAAACGGAACTAAACGAAACAGAGGCAACCAACCCATCAGAGACAGAGTTTAGAACACTGATTATAAAAATGTTTAAGGAACATAGTGAGAACATAAAGAAGGATACAGAACTCATAAACAATAACCAGTCAGAATTAAAGAATACAAAACAGAAATAAAGAACACACTCGAAGGAACTCCCAGCAGATTAGATGAAGCAGAGGATTGAATCAGTGATTTAGAAGACAAGATAGCAGAAGTCACCTGTCAGGCATGGCCGGATGAATGAGTTACGGGAGACCAAAATTGGTCTGTTAGAATTTATTTGGCATGTTTGAGCTGCGGGAGGTCAGGCTAGAACAGACCATAACCTCTCCAAGCAAAGAGGGGTATGGAGTTTTATAGGAGGGTGTAAACTAGGCTGTTCCCCCTTTAATGCTTCAGGGAGCTTTCGTTGACAAAGGGTTTCAGGGCATGGCCAAAACCTCCAGCTCCACACCCTGACCCCAGGTCATTATCCAGACCACCCAGGCCCGCTGATCACAGGCCCCTAGGAGATAAAGCAAGTCAGCATCAAGACAAGACGGCTTTTTAGATAAGGTTTCTGCTCCTGGCCTAAATATGGCTTAACAAATTTCCCCTCTGGGTTTGGTAACTAGTCTTAGGAAAAAGGGCAGTGGTCAGTCTCCTGTAACTGCTTCCTGCTGAGCGAGGGCATCCATCAGGGTCCCTAATTAGAGTTTGGGGTGAGGCGGCTGTAAACGGTGCTCTTATAAGAGAATGGTGAGATAAAGTTAATAAGCAGATGGAGCAAGAAGGGGCCAAAAAGTAAGAGGAAAAACAAGGTGATCAAGGGGCCCGTGCGTGGGAGTAACTAAAAAGGCTCAGAGGTCAGGAGGATATAGGGTGGAGGGGAGATACCAAGGTTGGAAGAGAGGTTTTGGAGCTTACGTTGTAAGGGAGTTATTTGGAAGCAAAGGTGTGGGTTACGGTCCCAAATGAACCCTCACGGAAAAGGCCGGGGTAGGGGGCGCTCTCGTCCTGGAGGGAGAATTTCAGAGCTTGGATTAGAGACAGATTAGTCAGCTAAAATATGAGAGGCATTAATTAAAAAAATTGTCTTTCCAGTCCCTGTGTCCAGGGGATGGGAGAGAGCAGAGAAGGGTGAGATAAAGTATAGGGGGCAAAAGGAGGTAAAGTCTAGACCCTCTTAATCACCCAGGGGGACCATGGAAAATGGCAGCATGTGCTGCTGTCGGTTTCCTCAGGTCCGATGGATGGGAAGGGTGCAGACTGGGGCAGGCATCCCTGTCATCGGCTGACCCAGGGGTCTGGCCCTGGGACACGGTCATGACTAGCTCTAGGTCTTGTATCAGATGGCAAATCTGACTGAGTTGGAGGGTGAAAGAGGGAAGACTTATCTAAGTAAGGTTAGCAAAATGGGCTGAGGAACATTGGAGCTCAGGGGGCACCGTGGAGGCGGGAAAGGGCAATAGGGAGTTGGGATGTGGGTAGTAGGGATAGGTTTCCGGCGGAGGTAAGCCAGGGGCCCTCCCAACTGGCTCCCTGACTGGTAACAGGCTCTCAAGAGCCCAGGAGGGCAGCCTGTTGTGCCTCCTTAACAGCCTTGTTACCAATGGCAACAAGGCCAGAGCCCCTTTGGTGGCCCCTGCAGTATATAAGGGAAGTAAAGGGAAGAAGCAGGGTGGAGCATCTTAAAAGGGTGTCCCTCTATGGAACATAAAAGTGGTGGGGTAGCCATGGGTGAGAAAGTATCCAATCGACCACCACAACCAAGATGAGAGAAGGGAGAGAGCTTGCTCCAAAATTCGGGGAGTGTGAAGTAAGTGGCCCCCATGTCTAGAAGGAAAGAAATGGCCTTACCGGCAACTAGGAGAGTCACCTGCAGTTCTGTCATGCGTATGGTGGAGGTGGAGGCCTGTGACGAGACTGGGCCCCTTCATTCTTCATCTGTGCCGAGGGTCCCCAGGAGGGAAAGATTAGTTCCATCTGCTGGTGCTGTGGCAGGTGTGGTGTTTGGCTGGGGCCGGGAAGTGGATGTTCCTGAGCCTTGAGGGGCTGGAGGGCAACCCGACTTCCAGTGGCCACCACAGCCGCATGGGGGCAAGGCCTCGCAGGAAGCCTTAGGTTAGGGCAAGAGCGGCTCCAGTGTCCCAGGAGGCCACATTTAAAGCAGGAACCTGGTTGATTAGGCTGCACAGAGGATTGGGGTCCCAGTTCTTTCCTTTGGGGCCTGCCCTGCCTAACAGCCTGGGAAACTGCTATGGCAACCATCTGTAAGGCCTGGGTATGGGCGTGTTTACTCTCCTCGTCTCAATTACTGAAGACCTTAAAGGTCAAGTCTAAAAGATCTGTTTGGGGGCGTGTAAAGACCTTCTTAATGTCTGAAGCTTCCTGTGAATATCAGGGGCTGACTGGGAGATGAAATGCATGGCTAAAACAGCTCTTCCATCAGGAGAGTCAGGATTAATATCAGTGTAGGTTTGTACGGCCTCTGAAAGGTGGGAGAGAGAAACAGTTGGGTTCTCATGGGGGCCCTCGTAGATTTCCCTAACTTTTTCATAATTGACAGCTTTCTGAATGGCTGCCTTCATGCCCTGAAGGAGACAATTAACCATATGGTCTCTCTTTAGGCGGTTGGGATTGGGCTGGGGGTGAGTCTGGTAATTCCAGTGAGGATCCTGGGTAGGAATGGCTGTCTCCTCAGGGGAATAGGTGCTATTATTTACGTGATGCATGGAGTCTGCTATTTCCCTAACTTTTTGAATGGTACGATCTCTTTCATCAGAGTTAGTACAGGTGGAGAGAATAATATAGATGTCCCACCAAGTAAGGTCATAGCTAAGGGTAGGTATTCGAACTCTTTAGTGAAGCGGGAGGGACCAGAAGAAAAGGAGCCCAGCTTAGATTCAATCTGACTCAGGTCCGTCATCGAGAAAGGAACATGGACCCTAACAGGGCCTTCAGCGCCTGCCACTTCCTTGAGAGGTATCTGGGTGGCTGAGGGTGCATAAGGTTGACCAGATAGAGTATGAGGAGGGGAAGAAAGGTCAGGAGCAGGCGGGGCATTAGCAGAGGAAGTATCAGATGGTCTTGCAGAGGCAGCGGGTTGATATAGTGGGGAGAGTTGAACTCGCGGAGGTCGGGAAGGACAGGAAAAATCAGGGGGTTCTGGAACACAGGGAGAAGAAGAGGTAGAAGCTAAACCTAAGAGGCGCGATTCACCCTTAGGTGGGAAATGGGACAAGTCCCATCACATCTCAAAAAAAGTCAGGAGGTAGGGACCTCACTCCATTTACCCTGCCAGCGGAGACAGTTGTCTAAATCTCAGAGAATATCAAGGTCAAGAGTTCCTTTAGGTGGCCAGCGTTCACCATTATCAAGATTATATTCTGGCCAGGCCACCGTTGAAAAGGAAATAAGCTGTTTAGCCTCTAAAGTGGGGTAAAGTCCTCTATTAATGTGGCCCAAAAGGATCCCCAAAGGGGAGTCCCTGGGGTAAGAGGAGGAGCCAGGGCCCGTAGTAATGAAGGAAGGGAATAGGGGGGCAAAAGAAGGTAAAGTGTAGACCCTCTTAATCACCCGGAGGACAAGGGAAAAGAGCAGGGCATCCCGCTGTCAGTTTCCTCAGGTCTGGTGGAGGGCAAATCTGACAGAGTTGGAGGGTGAAAGAGGTAAAACTTACCTAAGTTGTCCGCCGAAGGATAGATGAAGGTGGCTCCCCATACGGGCCACCAAATTGTGAGGCACAGCTGGAGGAATGAGTAATGGGAGACCAAAATTTGTCTAATAGCATTTATTTGGCATGTTTGAGCTGCTGGAGGTCAGGCTAGAAAAGACCATAACCTCTTCAAGCAAAGAGGGGTATGGAGTTTTATAGGAGAGGGTAAATGAGGCTGTTTCCCCTTCAATGCTTCAGGGGGTTTTCGTTGACAAAGGGTTTCAGAGCATGACCAAGCCCTTCAGCTCCATACCCTGGCCCCAGGTCTCCATCAGTCCTGCCCAGGTCAGCTGATCACAGACCCCCAGGTGATAAAGCAAGACAGGATCAAGACAAGATGACTTTTAATATAAGATTTCTGCTCCCAGCCTAAATATGGCTTAACATCACCCAATTGGAACAACAAAAACAAAACAGAATTTTAAAAAATGAAAATAGTTTAAGAGACCTGTTGGATAACGTTAACAGCAACAACATATGCATTAGAGGAATACTAAAAGGCGAAGAAAGGGAACAAGGGATTGAGACCATATTTGAAGAAATAATGACTGAAAAGTTCCCTAACCTGGTGAAGGAAATTGACATACAAGCCCAGGAAGCACGGAGAGTTCCAGCCAAGACAAACCCAAATAAGGCCACACTAAGACATTACAGTTTCAGTGACAAGGGTTAAAGACAAAGAAAGAATCCTAAAAGCAGCAGGAGATAGACAGTGAGATACTTACAAGGGTGCTCCCATAAGATTATCAGAAACTTTGCAGGGCAGAAGGGAGTGGCAGGAGACATTAAAAGTGATGAAAAACAAACGTCTACAACCTAGATTGCTTTATCCAGCAAGGCTATCATTTAAAATTGAAGAAGAGATAAAGAGCTTCCCAGAAAAGAATAAGCTAAAGGAATTTATTACCGCCAAGTCAGTATTGCAGGAAATGTTAAAAGGGCTTCTTTAAGCAAAAGAAAGATGAAAACAATCTAAATTATGAAGACTAGAAATACAAATAACAAACTGGCAATAACTATGTACCTATCAATAATCACTTTAAATGTAACTGGATTAAATGCTCCAATCAAAAGACATAGGGTGGCTGAGTGGGTAAGAAAACAAGACCCATGCATATACTGCATACGAGAGACTCACCTCAGATCAAAAGACACACACAGGCTGAAAATAAAGGGATGGAGTAAGATATTTCATGCAAATGAAAATGAGAAAAAAGCTGAAGTACCAATACTTATAATGGACAAAATAGACTTTAAATTGAAGAATATAACAAAAGACAAAGAAGGGCACTATATAATAATAAAAAAATTCATCAGACAAGAGGACATAACCCTAATAAACATGTATGCACCTAACATAGGAGCACCAAAATATATAAAACAGATACTGACTGACATAAAGACAGAGATCAACAGTAACACTATCATAGTAGGGGACTTCAACACACCACTGACAATAAGGGACAGATCCTCCAAACAGAAAGTCAATATGGAAACAGTGGCCTTAAATGACACATTAGACTAGTTGGATTTAATTGATATTTTTAGAGCATTTCACCCCCAAAGCTGCAAAATATACATTCTTCTCCAGTGCACATGGAACATTTTCCAAGATAGACCACATGTTAGACCACAATACAAGTTTTAATAAATTTAAGAAAATTGAAATCATTTCAAGAGTCTTCTCTGACCACAGAGCTATGAAATTAGAAATAAATTACAAGAAAAAACTGGAAAACACACAAATACATGGAGACTGAATACTGTTTACTAAATAATGAATGCGTCAACAATGAGATCAAGAAAGAAATCAAAAGATACCTTGAGACAAATGAAAATGAAAACACAACAACCCAAAAATCTATAGGATGCAGCAGAAGCAGTCCTAACAGGGAAATTCATAGCAATGCAGGCCTACCTAAAGAAACAAGAAAAATCTTAAATCAACAATCTGTCTTTACACCTAAGGCAACTGGAAAAAGAACAGCAACACAAGCCCAAAGGGAGTACAAGGAAGAAAATAATAAAAATCAGAGCAGAAATAAATGAAATGGAGACAAAAAAAAAAAAAAAGAAAAAGAGATCAATAAAAACAAGAGCTGGTTTTCTGAAAAGATAAACAAAATCAACAAATCCTTAGCCAGACTCATCAAGAAAAAGAGAGAGGACCCAAATTAATAAAATCTGAAATGAAAGAGGAAAAGTGACAACAGATACCACAGTAACACAGAAAATTTTAAGAAAATACTATGAGCAACTATGTGCCAACAAATTAGACAATCTGGAAAAAAATGAATACATTTCTAGAAGCATGCAATCTTCCAAGACTGAATCAAGAAGAAACAGAAACTCTGAAAAGACCGATTACTACCAAAGAAACTGAATCAGTGATCAATAAGCTCCCAACAAGTAAAAGTCCTGGAGCAGATAGCTTCACAGGTGAATTTTATAAAACATTCAAAAAAGAATTAACACCTATTCTCTTCAAATTATTCCATAAAATCCAGAAAGAGGGAAGGCTCCCAAGCACATTTTATGAAGCCACTATTACTCTGATCCCAAAACCAGACAAAGACATTACAAAAAAGAAAACTACAGGCCGATATCCCTAATGAACATAGATGCAAAAATCCTCAACAAAATACTAGCAAACCGGATTCAGCAACACATTAAAAAGGGCATATACCACAATCAAGTGGGATTCATTTCTGGTACGCATGGTTGGGTCAATAGCCACAAATCAATTAATGTGATACACTACATTAACAAAATGAAAAATAAAAATCATACGGTCATATCAATAGATGCAGAAAAACATTTGACAAAATCCAGCAGCCATTTATGATAAAAACCCTTAGCAAAGTGGGAATAGAGGGATCATATCTCAACATAATAAAGGCCATGTATTATAAACCCACAGCTAACATCATACTCAATGGGGAAAATCTAAAACCATTCCCCTTAAGATCAGGAACAAGACAAGGTTGCCCACTTTCTCCACTTCTATTCAACATAGTTCTGGAAGTTCTAGCCACTGCAATCAGACAAGAAAAATAAATAAAATGCATCAAAATTGGAAAGGAAGAAGTAAAATTGTTATTATATGCAGACAACAGGATACTATATAGAAAGAACCCCAAAGTCTCCACCAAAAACCTATTAGAACTGATAAATGAATTTAAATGAACTGATAAATGAATTAAAGCAGCAGATATAAAATTAATATTCAGAAATCAGTTGCATTTGTATACAACGATAATAAACTACCAGAAGGAGAAATTAAGAAAACAATCCCATTTACAATTACTTCAAAAATTATAAAATACTTAGGAATAAAATTAACCAAGGAAGTAAAAGACCTGTACTCAGAAAGTTATGACAATGAAGAGAGAAATTAAAGCAGATATAAATAAATGCAAACACACACCATGCTCATGGATAGGAAGAATTAATATAGTTAAAATGTCCATACTACCTAAGGCAATCGATAGATTCATTGCAATTTCTATCAAACTACTAATAACATTTTTCACAGAAATAGAACATATAATCACAAAATTTATATGGTACCATGAAAGACCCAAATATCCACAGCAATTAGGGTTTTCAGGCGGGAATTCCCGCCCATTCTCAGGATTTATTTTGCTTTCCCCTTCCCAAATCCTGAGATATAAACTGTTTTCTGTTCTTCTCGATCAATCATTTCCACAAAGTGACATCCGATACTACAAACCACCTGGGTTCAAGGAGCCAATTTTCCCGATTTCCCAACCAACATTTCTCAGGATTCAGGAACAGGAAAGTGAAAAAAAAAAAAAAAAATCCCGAAAATTGGCGGGAATTCCCTCCTGGAAACTGTAACAGCAATCTTGAGAAATAAGAACAAAATGGGAGGTATCATGATACCTGACATCAAATCATACTACAAGGCTATAGTAATCAAAATAGCATGGTACTGGCATAAAAACAGTTCCATATAGATCAATGGAACAGAATAGAGAGTCAGAAATAAATCCATACCTTTACTGTTTTATCACAGTCCTACTGAGAAATGAGGGCATCTATCTTTGACTATGTCTATGAAGGAAAAGTCCAGCTAAAAACCATGCCCACTACCTAAATATTCATAATCAGTAGAGAATTTAACTCAGATACTTAGAACTGTAGGTTAAAAAGCTGAACTTTCTTACAGGGAACACCAGCAATAACACAAATCCAAAAATAGGTCCTAGAGAAACTTTGAAAGAGACAATGGTGGAGTCTAGATAGACCTCCCAAAGGATACTGCCAGACAGAGACAAAAGGAAGGAAATAGTGGTCAACATAGAATCTTCTGCATTTCATCATGTCAGGGACTCAGAAAGAATTCTTTTCTTTTTTGTCCAAGAGGTTGACGATCAGAAAAATAATGAAGATGTTCAAATGATGAGACTATGTAGAGATAGGCCTAAAAATAATGCTCTGAGTCTCTCACCACCCCTAAGACCAGTGCCAATGATTGAACACCTAAAGCAACCATAGAATATCTGTGTTTGGCTTCTAGACCAGTTCTGAAACCAACATCCAGTGACATTAGCCTCCTTTGTACCTCTATTCTTCATGTATAAATATGAGGTGTGATTAAAAAATACCGTCAATGTTTAAATAAGAAATTTTATTACAGTTAAAGACACATTGCCGTTAATCCCCCTCAAAATACTCCCCCTTACTTCAAACACACTTATCCCATCATTCTCACCACTTTCTGAAGCAGTTCTGGAATTCCTCTTCTATGAGTGTCTTTAGTTGCGCTGTCCTGGCTGCTTCAATGTCCTGAATTGATTCAAAACGTTTTCCTTTCATGGTCATTTTGACTTTGGGGAAGAGCCAGAAGTCGCACAGTGCCAGATCCAGTGAATAAAGTGGATGAGGACACACTATAATGTTTTTATGTGACAGAAATTGCAGTACCAGAAGCGATGCGTGATAGTGTTATCATGATGGAGGAAGAAGTAAAGACACTCACGAAAGAGGACTTCCAGAACTGCTTCAGAAAATGGCAAGAAAGATGGGATAAGTGTGTTGGAAGTGATGGGGAGAAATTTGAGGGGGATTAATGGCAACGTGTCTTTTACTGTAATAGTTTTTTTATTATTATTATGTAAACAGTCACCATATCTTTTTTTAAATTAAAATTTATTGGCGTAACAATGGTTAGTAAAGTTACATAGGTTTCAGGTATACAATTCTATAATATATCATCTATATATCACATTGTGTGTTCACCACACAGTCAGTATTTTTAAAGAAATAGAGCAGAAAAACATCAGATTTGTATGGAACCACAAAAGACCCTGAATAGCCAAAGCAATCCTAAGAAAAAAGAACAATGCTGGAGGTATCACACTCCCTGACTTCAGCTTGTACTACAGGGCAACAATAATCAAAACAGTTTGGTATTGACAGAAATACAGACACACAGACCAAAGGAATAGAAGCAAAACCCAGAAATAAACCCACAAAAATATGGACAGATAATTTTCAACAAAGTGGTCAAAAACATACAATGGAGAAAAGACAGCCTTTTCAGTAAATGGTGCTTGGAGAATTGGAAAGCCACATGCAAAAGAATGAAACTGGACTGCTATCTGTCACCGTGTACCAACTCAAAATAGATCAAAAACCTAGACATACGACCTGAAACAATAAACTGCATAGAAGAAAACATAGATACTAAACTAGGGACCTTGGGTTCAAAGAGGATTTTATGAATTTGACCTCAAAGTCAAGGGAGGTAAAGGCTAAAATAAATGAATGGGACTATATCAAACTAAAAATCTTCTGCACAGCAAAAGAAACCATCAACAAAATAAAGAGGCAACCAACCCAATGGGAGAAGATTTTTGCAAACAACACCTCCAATAAGGGGCTAATATCAAAAACATATATAAAGAACGCATGCCATATCTTTCAATCACACATTGTATGTTCAAGTCCGGGGCTATGTCTTAGTTCTTGTTTAAGGGGCTATTATAATCCCTCAAGAAATACTGGGTTTATGAAATGGAAGAAACCAGTACTCCAGTACCTCTTTTAAGTGTACAGAGAGGACGTCTGAAGATTTGCTCTTCTGGAAACTACAACTCTGGTGATCAGTAAGCAACCATAGTTGGTGGAGGCAGCGAGCACAGAGTGGTGGAAAGAATCAGAACACAGATCTGTGGCTGCCCACCAACAGGGCACGCCTACCTCCCAGTGCTTTCCACGAGAAAAACATGGTACTGGAAGCTCCAACCATTAGTTCCAGCCTGCCTATTCCTGAAGCAAACCTCAGGGCACATCTGAAGTGAAAGCAGAGGCCGAAGGTGAGTAGGCAGAAGTGGAGAAAGGAGGGCAGGGGTCTACAAAGGAAAGATCCAGAACCAGGTCAGAGGTAGCCTCAGTTTTCTTAACCTGTGAGCTTTAGTTCCGTCATTGGTAACATGGGCACAGAGTTTCCTACCTCACAGGGATTTTGTTACCATTTGAAAAAGTGAAATTTTCTTTTGTGTATAAAACTCTGCATAAATGCTCAGTTCATTACACCAAAATTCTTTCAGTAATTCCATTCTTCCATTAAACATCTCCAAGGAAGATCACACAATCCTCCTTAATAGAGCATTAATTTCATCCTAACCTCTTCAATTTCTGGTGTGTGTTTGAGCATTAAATAGTACAGAAAATAGGATTGAGTTCAAGTTGAAATTCCCTTCTTTCTGAGCATGCTCTGAAGTTAACAAAGCACTGGTCTCTTCTGTAATGAAAGTCTGTTCTCTGGACCCAGGAGTCAGATGCCTGCTTTCACCAAAAAGGCAAGGAGAGACTTTGATTTGCACCATTACTAACTGCTTTGGCAGGGAATTTTTTTGTTTGAACTACACTTTGAAAAGGAAAGAAAAAAACCCGTAAAGAAAAATCACAACTTCCCCTTTTTAACCTATTTCCTATGTTTTTCCCCACTTTGGACAAATAAAAAGTAAAAAAAGGAGCAAAGGAGCTCAGTAAAATGCTGTAAGCTCAAGTCATTGATCCCTTCTCCAACACGTCACTTGGCATCAAAAGAAATTTATGACAGAGAGTCAAAAAATAAAAAATCAAGAAGTTTATTTAAATAGTTGAGGAAAATTAAGTTCTCTACATTTTCTTACAGAGAAAGCCTAGAGAAACTTAAAATTGTATCTTTTTTACGTTTATCTGACCTTGCTCTATTTTAGCTTTTAAGTACCTGGAAGTTTTTGGACCCCATAGAATTACACCTCTTTTTATTGTAAATGAGAGGATTAGCTATGGCTCAACACAAAACATAAACAGATTCCCGCTCAATACATGGTGAAGTGTTAAACCAGCCAAATTATTTTCTGGCTTCAAAGGCCAGTTTTCTGAGTATCTGTTTTTTATTCCTCCTCCCTTTCTTAGATAACTGAAACAATTTGCAACAGAAAAAGGTATACCAGCATAATGCAAGTCCATTAAGGAGTGTCAACTTGTCTGTGGCTCTGAAAGAAACCTATGCAAACTTTGACTAGCACACATTTCACATTTTTCCTGACATTCCTCCTGGATACCATCACCAAAGAAAGTGCCATTTAGTTTGGAGTACTTAGACCAGTTTTCCATCTTCTGTGGTGAGGAAGCCCCTTATTGGGGCTCTATTTGGGGTATATACACACTGTTGACCTAATTTCAAGGATCTTGTTGTTTCTACTACTTAGCTGTTATAATAATGGTTGTGTTTTGATTTGATTGATCACTTCAAACTCAGCAACCCCATTTCCGTAAAATGTTCTGCCCAAGTGACTGAGAAGCCTGGACTGTTTGCTGAGAACTGGGGACCTCACTGAGTGAGAGAAAAGGCCTGACTTACAGGTTTCATGGAGGAGTTTGCTGCAATTTTCACATGCCCCCTTTTTAAAAAACTACTTCATTGAGATATGATTGACACGTAAAAAGTTATACATATTAGGTACAACTGAATGAGTTTGTGATAAGTATATGCCCATGAAACTGTCACCACCATCAAAGCGGTAAAAAGATTGATCATCTCCCTAAGTTTCCTCCCATCGACCCCCTTTATAATTATTATGCGTCTGTGTGTGCGTGTGTTTATGTTAAAAAAACATTTAACATCTTAACATAAGATCTACCCTCTTAGTATTTTTTTTAACAGCTGAGCAATCAAAAGTTCAGAGAGCTTTTTTGTTTGTTTTTTGCCCCAAAATCACAAACAAGTTTGGGAGAGAGAGAATACTAGAACTCTAGTCTGTCCAGATCTCTTTGCATAACAACTAACAATACACTACCTCTGCCTTTCCCACAAAACTTCCAAGAGTGCATACGTGTGTTGTGCTTGATCTGAGTGTGACAGACAGACACACTTTCTGGGGACAGCATCTTGCCTTCCACAGACTTGCAGAGATTGCTTTTTGGTTGTCACAGCAGAGCCTGTCAGCAGATGCTTAATCAGCCTCAGGTTCAACGTCAGCCTTTACTTAAGAAGAGCTCCCCTGGTATCCCTCTATCTCCCTCTCTGGAGAGTGCCTGTCAGGAGGGTCCCATCTGCTCCCACTGTTTTCCAGGAACTGTGTATCTGGGCTTCACACAGAGCTGTGGTGTGCCTGGGAGCGTTTTTCCTGACTACATTGCTTGTGCTCATTTCCTTCCTTGGCTCTCTCTAGAGCAAATGTTTCAGTACCTCCCTCGATTAAACATACAATGAGAAAAGAAGGGACTCATTTTCCTATCACCCAATCCACCACCTGTGTTGAACCCATACTCTGTCTTGCTACCTGTTACAGTAACTGCACCCTGTCTGCTACCAGCAAAAGCCAAATCCATGACTTGAACATCGTACCCCATCTCCTTGAGACTTCTCAAGGACTTTGCTCCTGGAGTTATCCCCTCTCTTGTACCTTCAAGTTTATCGTCCCTAGTGTACTAGCGGTCGTGCCCAATAGCACAGCAGTACATTATTTTATGCAGTGACCTAGTCCACCTAAAAGAACACACCCACTCCTCCAGTAGCCACTGAATGATTTTACTTCCCTAATAGCAAAACTCTCAAAAGAGTGGTTTATACTCTTTATTTTCATGTTGTCCTCACAAATACGTTTTTAGACTTACTTCATTTTATTCCCTGCCACTCTGTCACTATTACTCTAACTCTTGTCAAGCCCCCCAACGACATCGAGATTATAAAACTTAAGTCAGTCGCCAGAGCTCATCTTCCTTGGCCTCTCAGCACATGGAACACATCAGATCTTCACTCTCAAAACACTTTCTTCGTCTGGCTTCTGGGCATCTCCACCCCAGGGTTTTCTCTTACCTTATTGGTCACTCTTTCTCTGTGTTCTTTGCTGGTCCCTACCTCTCTTACCAACTTCAAACGTGTTGGCATTTCTCAAGTTTCTTCCTTGACCTCCTTTCTTCCACTAAACTCTCTCCCTGAGAAACATCACTCAGTCCCAAAATATGTGCTTCTGTCTCCAACTTTTCCCTAGAGCTCCAGGTGTATATCCACTGCCTCACCTAAAACTTAATTTTCAAAAGCAAACCTCTTAACCACACAGTAATTGATTCTGCCTCTAGCTTTCTCTATTTCAGTAAATGTTTCATTGATTCTCCTAGTTGCTCAAGCCATGCGGAGTTTTTCTCATACCCCCTCCCCCCACCCATGAGCAAGGCCTGGTGGTTCCACCTTTAAGAAATTTCTCAAACACAACTAGAATATTGTCCACGTTCTTCACCGCTATGCCCTATTGTGTACCAGCATCATCTTTCACCTGGGTTACTATAAGGATTTCCTAACTGCTTCTACATCTGCCCTGCTGCAGTTTATTTTTCACGTGGCATCTAGCATGGTTATTACAACAAATCCTCCAATGGCTTTCTTTCACACTCAGACTAGAATCCACACACCTAAAATCATGGCTTACAAGGCCCTATATAATCTTCTTTGCATGTGTTCGTGCCTGTGCGTGAAATCACTCCCTCCCCTAAATCTTCACATGGCTTGCTCCCTCACTTTACTGAGAGCCCTCCTCAAACGTTACTTATTTAGAGGAATTCCGTAATCTCCCTTCTCAAAATGGACCAATTGACCTCTTTATCCCACTAAATTTTTCTTTAAATTATAATGCATTTTCATAATTTTTAATTTAAAAATATGCCTTCAGGGAAATGACTCTTCTCTGTCTTTTTCACCATTGAATCCCCAGGGTACAAAATGATACTTAACACATAGTAAGTGTTCATTAAGAACTTGTTGGGAAAAAAAAAATGGGTAAATAAATGAATTTAAACATACTATGAACCATGTGATCAATTATTTAATGTGAAGTGCCTGGATTGAGGATGCGCCTGCCATTCGGGTTGGTGTTAAGGATAAAAGAATGACTGTTGTGATAAGCCATAGAGAATGCTCACTCAGTGTTCTCCTCCTAAATGAGCCAGAGAAGTAGGCTTTTTTCCCCCAAAAAAATACGTATAATAAATACCTTCTCTGTGCACCACTGTTTTAATTTTTTAAAAAGCAATGTATTTGATACTATTTTTATTTGCTTTCATATCATAGAGTCCACAATTTCAGCCTCCCAAACCAAGACCACTACCAAACAGTCAAAACTTCTGTTATCTGTGATTATTACCCTTCTATCATTAATCACCTTAAAAATGACCCAGCTTCCCTGAGTCATGTTTGCTGAGTGCATGTTTGCTGGAACCATGCCCTAAAGTACTGTATACCCTTCTCCCTCCTGAGAACCTGACAACACCCTTCTCATCCTTTGTTCTGTTATCACATTTTCTACAAGACCTTCCTCTTTATTTTCAGAGCTTTCATACGAGCTTCGCTCTACTTCTTGTAAGTCACTTAATATTTTATTTTTTATAACATATAGAAATATCATATTTTCCTTTCAAGATGATATATTCTTAAAATCAGGGACTATATAATTGCACGCCCATCAACTAGTAGCCTGTCTGGCAAATAATAGATGCTCAATGAATCATTATTGATGAGTAAGTGAATCAATAAATATGTAAATAAATATAGACTGAAACAAAGCAGGGTGGTAGTCTGTAAGAGGTACAGTCAAGG
Source organism: Rhinolophus sinicus (assembly GCF_036562045.2). Classification (NCBI taxonomy): domain Eukaryota; kingdom Metazoa; phylum Chordata; class Mammalia; order Chiroptera; family Rhinolophidae; genus Rhinolophus; species Rhinolophus sinicus. The sequence continues at coordinate 12,193,005 of NC_133765.1, forward strand.
AACAAAAGATTGGGTTAGCATTTGGCCTCAGAAACTCATGGACATGATGCTAGCTACCAAGAACTAAGTATCTACAGGATCTTAATTATGAAATTCCACCCACAGGAGTATGTGTTAGTGAGTGAGTGTGTGTGTGTGTGTGTGTGTGTGTGCGTGCACATGCGTAAGAGGATCCTTAAAAATCCTCTAATAAATATTCTTCCTCGTCCTTGGTTTAAGAAGCAAATTCTACATCTGGTTTCCTGGTGAAAATTCGAGTGCTCCCTGATACATTGATGAGGAACCTTGGTATTTTTCACAAAATCGTCTCATCCCTTCTCTGCATGAGCAAACTCTTCCATCTATTAGGGGTGGGTTGGCCAACTTCACCAATTTTCGGAGTCTACCTCTGACAGTATTGTTGCTCCATGCTAGACAAAGTGTCCTCTGTCCTGCACATCACAGGCAAGAGAGAATCTTGGAGGTCTTTGGATTGGCTACAGTCCCAGTCCACAGAGATTTCCACTATTTGTTATACCTTTGGTGTTCTATCTGAGTGTCTGAAATCCCAACAAAAGTCACAGAGCAATGGATCTTAAAGGAGCAAAGACATGAATCAGTTGTCAGCTCTACTCCCCAGCTTTCAGACAGAACCACACACAAACAACTCAGAAACACTGAAGGGTGGATGGCTATAATGCAAACAGTCACAACCACAAGTGTTGCAAATTATACTTCTTAGGATATCTTATAAGTTTATTTAACGCTGTAAATTCATGATCGTTTCCAGTATGGGAGCCATTTTGGATGCTATTAGCCATCCTAACTAGAAAGGAGTTAAACATTTAAGTTAAAATTTGTACACCCAATAGCAAAATTCAGGAAGTCAAAAGTATGAGTGGGACATTTTCTCAGCTACTTTTAGAATTCCTCACACACTTTGTAGGACCGTAATGTTTCAGCCCTTAGTGCCACTGCCATAGATGATTCTTTGAAAACAGGTACTAAAGGGAAGTCATTGGGCTATTATTTTTACTTGGAAATTGAAGGTGAAAACCCTGAATTGAAATTGAGGCACCAATTTAAAAAATGAAATGACCCTTAACAGGAAAGTCAGCTAACTAGTCCCACTGGAAAGTCCTGTCCTTGAAATGTGAAATTCAGGGCTGGTTGAACTCCCCACTGTTAGAGGAAGGGAGTACTGCTGTCCCATCCCTAAGGATTGTCACCATTTTGATCATCACAGCATTTAGATTCAGGAGAAAAAAACCCCAAAAACGGACTGACTTCAGGCAGCAAAATCCCTACATTTTCTTAGGGATTAATGGTGAAGCTTTAATAAAGTGTTTCAGATTCTCAATTAATCTTAAACATAGGTGTGCTTGACCACATGTCAAACCCAGTCATTTTCTGGCTGAGCTACATTTCATATATACATAGGCAGATAATTTTATGTTGACAGAAGCAGGCCTTGCAAGCAACCCCTTCCTGCCTTGGGCAAGCCAACTATAGAATGTTCTTCCATGTGCAAGAAGTAGAAAATGTTCCTGAGTCACTTGGGTTTCCAGCAAGAACTGTGAATGAAGAAAAACCATCTATCCTAGTTAGCTTATTTTGAAATATCTGTTTTTTTGGTTTGAAAATCTTCAGGGATATTTGCCTTCTGTGAGGGATTTTCATAATGGACTCTGCCTACGCAGCAGGAAAGTCTGTCATTGTTGAACATGTTTGAAAATACAAGGCTGACTTAAAAGTACCTACCAAAGACCTCCTAGCCTATTCGCCTGCAGTTCGACAGCTGCCATCATGTGACCTTTGGACTTTGTGCAACAGTGTCTGGCTGAGCACAAATGACAGAGAGGGAGGTTTGCACAATCCAGGCTAATCTGGAGAAGTACAACAGCTTCTCTCAAATGCACTTAATATTTTTGGTACTTGCATGCATCTATGTATACATTTAATGTGGCAGGTTATTTTTGCTCCCCACTCCGCAAAATCTGTTATGAAATTTGTGGTACATTTTAAAATCAATTGTATCTTGGAATCAAGGAAATATGGCTTTAGCCTGCATTTTAAGACCAAAATTATAATTAACACACATTACAACATAAATACCATATAAAGAAGACTGTATTTTTAAAAAATCTCTGTACAAACTGGCTTGCTAAACTTAAACATAAATTTCAACTGAATGTAAGTTTTGAAGTTATCCCCAAATACCTTATGAAGTCACCTTCTCTCTCCCTCTTGTCCAGAATTAGACAGCTTTGAAGGATTCCATTTGCTTGGGTGCTACTCTCATTTCAGAAAACGTATTGTTTGGGAAGTTTATTTCTGGCTTATTCTTGCATTTCAGGCTTGAATTCTTTCATTAGATTGTTTGTTTTATGTTAAATAGGATCATATCTACTCCAGTATCTTGAGCATTTGTGATTACAGATCCATTCTTGGCTTCCCTTCGTGCTCTGATGAGAAAAACATCTCTGTATCCTGGTTGCTCTCATGGTTCAACCTCGAAACAGCCTCTCTCACTTTCTCACCCTACTCCTGCTGCTTTCAGGAAAATGTGTGAAGCATTTCCTGTCTTTAGTCTCTCTCAGTCTGTTATTTCTCTGTTTCTTCCTTGGACTGATATCACCCCTCCATAGATACAGACGCCCCCCTTTAGTATTAGCTCCTGCGAACAGGACAGACTTTATTTTGCATCACATGTTCATTGAATAACTTGGGAGTATAAATCCCCTTTTTCTTAGGTATTTTCATTTTAAGCTTTTTACCTTAATTATAGAAATTGGAAATAGAATTAAAAGCTGTTTCCTTCTTAATGGAACTCTATGCATCAGCAGGCCAGAAGACCTGGAGGAAATTGATTTTAACCCTAAAATCATAGATCAATATTTTGTATACGCAGAGATAGTCTAGGCATAACTTTCTAAGTTGTTTTGTGCACTGGGTGGGAAAAATACATCAAGAAGTAAAAAACATGGCCCATGATCACTCCTCTCCAGGTGTCCTAATATCTCCCTGCAGAAAACCTACGCTGAACTATCTGTGACCACTTATAGACTAACTGTTCTTGGGGGATTTTAAGGGCAGAATAATGTACCTTGAGTTAGCAGCTGCTTGCTCTTGCAAACCTGGATGCTGAGCCTATCTACCACCATCCTAACCTTATGACAGCTGAGAAGCTGACCTGGCATTACCTGTCTCTCAACCAAATATTCCTTAAAGACATTACTATCTGTCTTGGAATGACCAGGGCCACTTTCAGGGGACATATTCCCTGGGAAGCTCAGGATTATGTATTTTAATAAGATACTTGGGTGATTATTATGCTCATTAAATTTTGAGAACAATTACTTTGTAGCTTTTACTAAAATTCTCGCTTACATTTTTTTCCTGCCTATTTCTTTCCATTCTTCAACTGACCATAACTTATTCTTCCTGTTACTCTGCCACAAAATCCACAGATATTAACCATGCAAAGCCTTTTCTAATTTTGTCTGCCCCTTGCCCCATTCCGTCTTCTGACCTATCAGTGGATGGAAATCATGCTCACTTGCAGCACAGATGGAGTCAGCTTTGGAACCTCTGCCACAGAACCTAAGACAGTATCAGCATAATAAAGAGAGGCAGCCGAATATGTCCTCAAGGTCATCCCAGTGAAACAGTCATACACCCAAAATTCCAAGGATTCTTTGCGATAGCCCATGGCCGTCAGGGAGGTAGATACAAAGGATTTGTGAAGGTCTAAGATCCAAAACCTTTTTTTTACATGGATGAGGAATCTGTGTACATACACATGAGTAGAATGAGAGAATTATTCCATATGCAGATAGCATCTAAAAATGGTGACTATTGATGCTGATTTAGATTAAGAAAGTTTTTAATCTATAAAATGTACACTTGTTTGTGTACGAGCAATGCTAATTACTGTCATGGATATCTAGTATTTATAATTTTTGCCTAATTGCTATGTAGAATGATATTTACTATGCATATCATAATTATGTATTACTTTGATTCTCATTAGTTTCTATGTTTCTTTAGGGCAAGGATAAAAATGCACCATGTTTCTGTACCCTGAGGCTTACTATGACAGCAGTTTTCAATTTGTACATTCTCAGTAAAAGAATTAATTAATGTTTATGTTTTACTCCTGTTACATTTGTGTCTATGCATATTTACACAAATGGCCCCAGTAAGTCACTGGATCCCTCCACACCACAAACACATGCATACCTTTCCTAGTACTCCTGGTGACGTCAGAAACAGAGGATGAAGGCCATTACCATATAGCTACTGTGAAAAGGACATAGAGGAGAAAGAGAAGGAACACAGACAGGAAGAGAATAGGAGGACATGGGGAAGAAGAAAAGGATAAATTACATTTCATTGGACTTCTAACTGATAGAAAATACTCTACAATGCATATAACAATTATTAAACATATACCAGGGAGGCAAAAAAAATGTATACAAGTGGACACTTTGGTCAACGTTGCTCAAGAAACAGTTCGCTGTAATCAGAAGTGTCCAGATACTGATGGTAACCACTTTGAGCAGCTCTTGTAATTGCAGAAGTCAAACGTGACTTGTATCCATCTTTTGTTATGAGTATATATTGAGTATTACAATTTTAATACAGTTTTCCTTTTTAAAAATGTGTATACATTTTTTTGGCACCCTCTGTAGTTGCCCGAGTTCAAACCAAAAGTCTTAGTTGAGCACAGCTGACTGTGTGTCCCTTTCAATATACGCAAGCTTCTGCTCCTTTCTCAAATTTCAATTAAGACAAGGCAGTGCCTTTACTTCTCCATTCACACCATACTGTTGACCAGCTTCCCCTACAACACTGCATATGCTATTTTAATCTGCTTTGAGACCCATGCTGGATATACCTTTGCAGGTGTGTATTCCTTCCTTCCCTAGCACTAGCCTTCACAGGCTTTTAGTATCAAATCTTAGAAGAAATATAAGTGAAGATGAAGAAAAAAAGGAGGACAAGGAGAAACACCACCACCACCACACACACACACACACACACACACACACACACACACACACAGAAAATCAAAAACAGAAAAGCATTGAACACATCCTGTTCCACACCAGGAAGCAAGACTTAGTCATCAGGTGTTCTAACTGTGAACTGGTTCTTACGTACCTTTCAGAAATCCAAATAATGTGATTGTTGGTTAACCTCTAATCCATGTGGAAATTGAAGTATAAATTTTCTTTTATTGAAAATTATCATAGTCATCTTTTCCTTTATCCCTCACCACCACCCACCCCAAATTGGTTTCTAAATTTACAACCAAGAGACACTGAATTCAACCCTCTCCTAAAGCCATTCATTTCCCACCAATTTCCAATTTCTATATTTTTGTACCTCCCATGAAGCATGATCCTGAGTTTTATGTTTACTTGATAAGAAGACTAACTCTATTTATGGATGTTCCGGCTTCAGAGATGTTGCCATATAACATGACTTTCAGCTTATAACTTTTAAAATGAGTAAATAAAAGGAATGTTAGTCATGATTCTCTCTTTCTGAATCAGGAGAAATTTACTTTAGTTGCCTTAGTAACCAGAATGTCAATCATTTTCTCCTCATGCAAATTGCTTTAGATTTCACATAGAACGCTTTTAAAATAGAATTTTTTCCACATGCTATTTAACTTCTAGAGTTTGTTAAAAAATAAACTTCCTACTTACTTGAATGTTTTCTTAGAGAAGCCAATCCATTTTTTTCTTCATGAACTTATTTAGGGTATACAGAACAATTTCGATGTGTAAGTAAATTCTGTAAATATATTTTATAAATATATATCATATTAATTGATAGATATAAATTTAGATGTATATAAAGAATCATAAATATTAGGATTAGAATAATTCAATGATAGTGACAAATGTAAATACAGAAAATTAAACTTTTAGTTGTAGGCAAAACCCATGCTTAGCATGAAAATTGGGAGAATATACAAAACGACAAAGAAAACTCATAAGCGCACTATTTAGAAACAAACACTCTTTTATAGATTTATAATATTTTTTCTTACATACATTGAATAATATTGTAATAATTTTGCATACTAAAGTTGTATTGGTAACATTAAGCTGAATATTTTAACACCTAATATTAGTTCATTGTGTGGACTGATTCTCCTTATTGATATTTTTACCATTTATTTTTATTTTCTCATTTACTTTTGCCATTATTAATACTGTAGTAATGTGGTAAACATTTTGCCTGGATATGGATAGACTGTTGTTTGTTTTTTTTCTTTTGTTGTTGTGTGCTTTTTTTAGGCTAAAGTAGTAGGAATAGAATTTCTGGGTCCATAGGTAGGAAATTTGGAACATTGGTATGTTCTTGGACACCTGTTTTCCCAGAACATTTTACTAATTTATCCATATTTGAAAGTAGGTGAGTGTTTGAATCACTGCAACCTCACCAACAGTGGATCTAACTTCTATTTTTTTTTCCCAGTTTGGTAGGTAAAATATTAGATTGTGGGGTTTTTTTGCCTTTATTCAATTTCTAACAACTCATTTCTTTTGGTTTTTAGCCATTGCTATTTATAATTCTATGAAGCAGATGTTAAAAGTATGTAGTTTTAGCAATTAAAAGCTGCTTAATTATAATAATAAATAATTACGTTTATTCCCAAATATTTTATATTTTCACTTACTATTTTAAGTAAAGAGAATTTTTAATAAATTTAACTAATTTTACAAATTTTTATTGGCCATTTGAGATTCCTCCTTGTGATTTGCTTGAACACATGCTTTGACATTTTTCTGTGTGAATTATGTATTATGTATTCTTCCTATGAATTCTTCATTGGTTATATACATTTCAAATGTGTTCTAGACAGTAACTTGACTGTTTATTTGTTTGTTTAGGGTATCTTCTGTACAGAAGTTTTAAAGTTTTATATATACACATCATGCAGTGTGTTTTATTAAGATGTGTTCTTTTTGCATGTCATTTAAAACATTCTCTATTCCCTCAAAGGCTGAATTATGCTATTTTTTCTTCTAAATATCTTAAGGTTTCCTACTGACACATGTGTATGTCCTTAATCCACCTGAAATTTATTTGGGGTAGATCTGAAGTAGATCTAGTTGTTTTCTTTTCTTCAGAGAGATAACTAATTGGTTCTTATACAATATCTCCACAGTGATTAATTATGTTACCTCTTTGCCTATCAGATTTTCTTGCATACTCGTACATAAGTATTTTTAGGCTGTCTCTATTGTGACAACTCTTCTATTTGTTAATTCCTACACCAAAAACATACCATTTTAATTAATGAAAAAATACTACATATTCATTCTCTTACAAAATTGCCTCATAGTTTAAAGATTCTATCAACTTTTTGTCCTTTTCTTATGAATCTCCTTTCTGTGTACTTGGCCCATTTTCCTATGCTGTTGTTAATATTTTTCTTCTTGAATATATGACTTTCTTACAAATTAAAGAAATCAGCTCTTGTCTTTCATAGAACATGCAGGTTTTGCCTCATTGCTGTTGATCTCTATCTACATTTGGTTTTTGATATTTTTGCTAAATATAAGATCTTTGAGTATTGTTTGTTTTAAACATTAGAAAATCAATTTCATTATGTATTTCCTTTATGAGTTTTAGGGATAAATTAAAACTTATCAAATAACATTTAATGACATTTCTCAATGATTAGCAATAAAAATCTTCAAAATAATAGCTTTTCCCATATTTATGAGAAATAAAAGTATGACTTTATATCCTATGACATTCCATCCCTGTTTATTTCCCTCATTCAAATTGACATTATGTATAAATTAAATTCTGTCATTTACTAAATTTAACATATTTTGCTATATATTTTTATATTCAAGAATAGATCTTGAATTTATATACTCAATTTTGAAATCATATGTTCAGTGGTTATCTTTAGTTAAAACTTTATATTAAATAAATTGTTCTCATTCAGAGGGAGTAAATATTTAAGAAATTTCTTTGGACAATGTGCACATGTGGGCCCATTTCCTTCGCATACCATGGAGAGCTCGGCTAGGTAAATGATTTCCTGGTTATCAACAACTTTATCTCGAAAATCTTTAGAGATTGATGTGCATCTTCCAGTATCTTAATATTATGAGATGTCTGAAGTTAGTTTGTTTCATTGTTTCTAATTTTTAATGATATTCTATTAAAGCTTCTAAATTTTTCCTTTGAAAAAGGAAAGCCAAGAAACATCTAGGTAAGGGTTTCTTTTATTAACTTAGGACAAACTGATCAATTCCTTTCTATTGGTAGATTGGGCCCTTTTCTTTACAATTTGGGAATTCTTTCTCTCTCTACTTTGATTATTGCTTCTCTTCTAATTTTTCTGGTTCTTCTTTTTACAAATATCTAATCTCTAAATTGCATCTCCTCTGTTGTCACTATATTTATAATCTTCTGCTATTGTCTTCATCTCTTTGTCTTTTTACTCTGCATTTTAGGAGGGAATCACCACTTTGTCCTTTGCATATCTGATCTGATTGCCATCTGTGGGTTTTTTGGGGTTTTTTTTTCTCCTTTGCAGTCTTTTCTTACATCAGTCAGCTTATTTGAATCTCTGATTTCATCTTAATATATTCTCTTACTGTACTTCCCTTTCACACTCCATGAAGGTCAAAATCTATTTTCCTACAGACTTCAAGTGGGGAACTTATTTTTGTTTCATTGATCTTATTCTGTTTAGAAACGACTTTTCTAAGACACATTCTTCTTTTTTTGGATTTCTGCGCTATATATCGAAACCCCTTATCTTGCTATATGTTTTGTGAAATCCCAGTCTGCTTTTATATTGCTGAGTTTTTTTCATTCTATATTGGTGAAATATCTATCCAGACTGCATTTTCCGGAATATTGGGAGTGGGGATGAGTCAGTTACAGTGTTCTTAGCTCCTTTCAATGTCCTCTTAGGTGCTGGTGTCAAACTACTATCAGATGCAGATGAGAAAGACATCTGCAACTCCTCCGTACATCATGATACTTAGCACACTTTATCTGGTGTGTCTACCTCGGCTTCTGTTACTGATACCATGTCTTCTAAGTAAGAAAAGCAGACGCTTATTGTGATCTCTGTGTCAAGCAAAATATAAAAAGCCACTCTTGCCAGTATGCACTGCTGTTAGGGCCATTTCTCTTTCTGCCCTTGCTTTTCACACTTTAAATGATAAAAGATTCCAATATTCAAATAACACTGCCTACCCTTACTCACATCCCCATTCCTTGGTATGATGTATATTGAGAGTTCTGGTCTCTGAATATATGCAGAAAGGGATACACTGATGAGAGCACAGGCATTGAATGTCTGTCTGTCTTGCTCATAGCATGTATCCATGGCATTTGGTGTCTAGTGGCTTTATTTGTCCAACAGTGCAATTCCTGCATCCTGAATTTAGGGACATAGAGATGAGTACCTTCCTGGCACTCTTTGGGCTATGTTAGATCAGAATGTTTTATTTGGCTTGTGATACAAAGGCATATGCTTTGGGCAATCCCCATCAATAAGGCAGCCATCAATAAGTGTAAGCACTGACAATCTGTTCTTAACTTTAGTTCACAATTCTGTTACTATTAAAAATATTTTTGTAAATTTCCATGAAATATTTTTTTCATAAAAAATGTTTGAGTAATATTAAGCATAACATGTTAATCTAGAAACTAAACAGATTATTAATAGAATTTTTTTAAATAGATCATTGTTATTTTATACTGAATAGTGAGTTTACAAAATATGAAACTTCCAATAAAAAGAAATTAACCAAAATTTCCTGTAAATAACATGTCATTTAACAAAAGCCATGACCATGTGTAAGCCTTCTGTGAAGGACCATGTTAAATTTCAAGTCTATTGAAAATAAGGTTTTTCATATATGACCTAGATATCCCTGATGGACTTTAAATACCATCTAAGAGGTGCATATACCTGTATCTGTATCTGAATGTGTGAATTGATATTATTGAAAGCAGTGCTATAATCCCCATTAATTCTAGTGGTATTTTTTTTTTTTGAAGTAACAAGGGAGTGGAGTAAGTGTTCCATGGACTACAAAATAGAAATCACTATTTAAAGGTCATAAATATCAATGATTGTGTATACTATAGAAAGAAGATATTTATTTCTTAGAAACATAAAGGTAGGTAGTGTTATGGAAATAACAGAGTAAAAAATGTTGGATATTCAGCCCTTTCTTTTCTCCTTGTCTCCCGTAATGAAGAAATAAAATAAGTACTTTCTCTCTTCAAGAAGCTTATCTTCTATGCGATGGCCATCATTTCTATTGTGACAAATGTTCTAACAGGGGTCAGTTCAGGGTCCAAAGGGAGCACCTAGCCAGGATAGTCAAATTCAGTAACCCTTTATCTGAGTACACAGGAATTCACAAGGCTGACCATCTGGACAAAGACTTTATAAGGCAAAGGGAATTTTATGTTCAGAAACAAGGAGGTGAAATAGCATTTGGCACAGGGAAACATAAGTGGTTGGTAAGCCTAGGGAAATACCACTGAATGGATAAATGAGGAGTAGAAGGTAAGGAGCCTTATATACCATGTAAAGGAGATAGCAATAGTTGAAGTGCAAAAGTCTGTGAACAACCCAAAAGTCCATCAACAGAATAATAGATAATAAATTGTTATATATTTATCCAATAGAATCCTACAGAGTAAGGAAAATTAATGAGCTATAACTATATGCACCAACATGGATAAATTACAGCCAGATAAAGATGAATGAAAAAAGAAATCACTGAAGTGTCATAAAATGTCTCCTTTGATTTATGTGATTTAAAAACATCTGTCAAACAATTTGCTGATTAGGGATATATATCTAGACTACAGAAGAAATACACAACTTTAACCTAGACAATGAAGACACTGAAATTTTTAAAGCTTTTGTTTACCTTGGTTCAGTCATTAGTTCAAATGGAGACTGCAGCCAAGAAATCAAGACAAGGCTGAGACTCAGAAGGGCAGTGATGGAAGAATTTGGAGAGATCACCAAGAGCAAAGATGTGTCATTAAACACCATGACTAAGATCATCCACACCCTCATATTCCCAATTACTCGGTACAGAGGAGAAAGTCGAATAGTGGAAAAGGTTGATAGAAAAGAAATTGGTTCATTTGAAAAATGGCATTGTGGTAGAGCCCTGTGGATATCCCGGACCACAGAAAGACAAACAAGTGGTGGGTCCTAGAGCAAATTAAGGCTGAAACATCAATGGCGGCAAAAATGACAAAATGGGAGCTGTCCTACTTTGGGCACATCATGAGGAGGCAGAGTTCTTTGGAAAAGACAATTATGTTGGGGAAACAAAAGGTAGCAGGGAAAGAGGAAGACCAAATACAGTAGTACCTCGGTTTTCGAACGTCTCCATTGACGAACATTTTGGTTTATGAATGCCGTAAACCCAGAAGTAAATGCTTCGTTTTTCAAACACAACTCAGAAGTCGAACATGCCACACAGCTTCTGCTGAGTGCAAGATCCTGAGGCCTCGCTGTCAGCTGTTTTTCAACGTTTCACAAGTCGTGGATTACGTTTGGAAACCGAGGTACCGCTGTATAAGGTGGATTGACTTCACAAAAGAAGCCATAGCCCTGAGTCTGCAGGAGCTGAGCAGGGCTGTTGAGGGCAGGACATTGGATGTCTCTCACTCATAGGGTCACCAGGAGTCAGAGCTGACTCAACAGCATGTAACACAAACACACACACACACACACACCCTCACACACACACTCACACACATTGTATACTTATATTATACACATATATATTTAAATAAGAGAATAATAAATCCAAATTTCAAAAAAAAAATGATTATTGCTAGGTTTCCCTCTGAGAGGGAACCAGGGAGCAAGGGGTTTCCAAAGGTATTGGTACTATTCTATACCTTAGACTAAGTGGCAGGTTCCTTAATGTTGATTTTGTTTATACTCTTTATTGTGTACATATTTATTAAAATGCTCTTTTGTAGCTATTGAAAATTTAATAAAAGCAATAAAATTATTCTTGTCCAAAAGTTACTCTACCCTAATTACCCTTGCTATTTCAAGGAAAAAAGACTTATTGTGATTTTCTAATTTTAATTATAATGGAAATCTTGATTGTTAAAACTCGTTTGATGCCCAGAAAGTTAATGTGAAAGTTCAAGAGATTTTTAAAAGCCTTTTCCTTTTAAACTAGAAAAAAAGAAGTAAAGGAAAAATCCTCGTTTCAAAGACAGCAGAAGGCCAGATAGCTGAGAACTCTAAAGCCCTTGATTGTACTGTGGATTCATTGCTTTGGCCACGGAGGAGACTTCACCTTTCCATTTAATGGACAAAGCAAATGTAAATTTGTTCTCGATCACAATACACCCCATATTAAATTTAGTAAGAAAAAATTGCGCTAAGAGCTGAATTTTAGGCTTAACTCTGTGACACTCTTTTTTTGTATGGAATTGATCAGCTCAAACCGAGAGCTCATGACTGTGAAAATGACACAGTCTGCTGTTGCCTTGTTCTAAATTTTAATGGTGCCAGGGACCACTCTGACACTAATTTCACAGTCACTGTTCCCACTGATTGTCTAGCAGGAACCAGCATTCTTCCTTGGCTTCCCTGTGAGCAAGGCAGCTGTGGGACAGAGTCCATTTCGTATTAATCATTGCATTTCCCAGCTAGTCCAGTGTAAATGAAACAGGCTGTCCTCAGAGTGAAAAAAAAAAACGATAAAAAAACCCGGATATTTGAAGAAAACGTGAAAATGTGAAACTTTGTCCCGATTTATCAGCTTTGCGGATGTCTTTCCTGGTATTATTGGATCAGCTTCCTTTTTTTTTTTCTTTTTCTTTTTCTTTCTTTTTTTTTTTTTTTTTTTTTTTTTTTTTTAATATCACTATAGCAATAGGATTCTGTGGATGGTCCTTTCTATTTCCTCCAAAGAACTGACCCTAACCTAATTTTTAGTTAAATGATGTTTATAAAATAGTCTCAATAGTACAGTATGATATGTTGCACCTAAAATTTATTCCTGGACTGAAATAAAGGTCATTGATGTGTGTTTATAAGTCTTAATTATACTCACTGTAACATGTCTTACATTACTGGCTCAAAACTATCTCTATCCAGCTTTTTTACTATTTTTTCCTGTTAGAAAACTGCCACTCCAATCTCTCTAACTAAAGAATTTTGCTACTACATAAAATGATCTCACAGATTTAAAATATGAGGTGTGATCAACAAATACGGTGAATGTTTAAATAAAAAACACACACACTATTACACTAAAAGACACATTGCCATTAATCCCCCTCAGAATATACCCTGTTGCTTTGAACACACTTATCCCATTATTCTGGCCACTTTCTGAAGCAATTCTGGAAGTTCTCTTTCGTGAGTGTCTTTACAAGCATTTAAGAAATGATGTGCATAGAAAATTGCCTGAGAAATGCACAAACTGTTTCATCCTCCATCATGACAATGCTCTGTGTCACACATCGCTTCTGGTACAACAATTTCTGTCAAATAAAAGCATTACAGTGTGTCCTCACCCACCTTATTCACGCGATCTGTCACCGTACGACTTCTGGCTGTTCCCCAAAGTCAAAATGACCATGACAGGTAACTGTTTTGAACTGATTCAGGACGTTGAGACAGCCAGGACAGCGCAACTAAAGACACTCACGAAAGAGGAGTTCCAGAACTGCTTCAGAAAGTGGCAAGAATATTGGGACAAGTGTGTTTGAAGCGAGGGGCAGTATTTTGAGGGGCATTAATGGCAATGTGTCTTTTAGTGTAATAAATTTGTCTTATTTAAACATGTAGTTTTTTTTTATCACAACTGGTATATAATACATGGAAGGTAGTCCCCTGAAGAAATTAGATTGAAAGTTGAGAGGGAATTGTTGAGATTTTCTCCATCAACATAACTGAAAGGGTAAAATTATACAGACAGTAAATGGGTTCATTGGTGATAAATTAATATATACTTGGAACATGAGAGAGAATGAACAAGAGGAAGAGAGAGAGAGAACAAGAAAGAAAGACAAAGATGCAAGGGAGGAACCTACTTAAAGTGATAAAAAATATACGGTCCTCTTTTCACAGATGTACTTACTATTTTCATTTATTTTCCTATTCATGTTCTTTGCCCATTTTTCTTTTGGCTTGCCCATTATTTTTCTACTTAATGTATAAGGGCATTCTATATCCTAGAAATTTCCTTTGTGTGCTACTTACATTTTTTCAGATTGTCATTTGTTTATAGTAGTTGTTTCCATTCTGAAGATTTTAATTTGTATTTCAGTAAATTGTATCAATCTTTTCCATTATGGATAATTTTTAAAATGACATTATTTGAGATTCCTTTTTCTTTTTTTTCCAGTTTCCTACATAGATGCCATGACTCAACTACCCTGTCAATGCAGTCAGGAATATGGTGGTTTCCTCTTTTCTTGTGCCTTTTAGGATGTTCATCACACATACTGAATTCATTACCCAGTATCAAGCTGAGTAACTGACTTGACATTGAGAAGGTAACTTTTGTTAAGTACCAAGTGAAAGATGAGCAAGTGGGTGGGCCTTTGGGCCACAAATGCTTGAGTATCCATTCAGGAGACAACCATGCTCATGGAAATTGACTAATAGCATTTTTACTGAATTCTTACTTTCATTCACCCCTCCCTTTTTTTTCCTGTTTTTTACATTAAAGTTTATTGGGGCGACAAGTGTTAGTAAAGTTACATAGGTTAGTAAAGTTACATTGTACAGGTGTACAATTCTGTAATACATCATCTACATATCACATTGTGTGTTCTCCACCCAGAGTCAGCACTCTTTCCATCACCATGTATTTGATCCCCTTTACCCTCATATACCACCCCTCGCCCCCCTTACCCTCTGGTAAACTATTGTCTGTGTCTATGAGTTTTGTTTCCTGATTTGTTTTTCTTGCTCTTTTGTTGTTTTCAGTTTTATACACCACGTATCAGTGAAATCATATGGTTCTCGACTTTCTCTGTCTGACATTTCGCTTAGCATAATAATCTCAAGATCCATCCATGTTGTCGGAAATAGTACTATTTCATCTTTTGTTATGACAGAATAATATTCCATTGTGTATATATACCACATCTTCTTTATCCAATCATCTATGGAAGGACATTTTGGTTGTTTCCATGTCTTGGCTACCATAAATAAAGCTGCAATGAGTGTCGGAGCACATATATCTTTATGGATAAATGTTTTCAGATTTTTTGGGTAAATATCCAGGAGAAGGATTGCTGGGTCATATGGTAATTCTACTCTTAATTTTTTTGAGGAACCTCCACACTGCCTTCCATAGTGGCTGCACCAATCTGCATTCCCACCAACAGTGTATGAGGGTTCCTTTTTCTCCACAGCCTCTCCAACACTTGTTATTATTTGTCTTGTTGATGATAGCCATTCTATCTGATGTGAGATGATATCTCCTTGCAGTTTTTATTTGCATTTCTCTGATGATTAGTGATGCTGAGCATTTTTTCATATGTCTATTGGCCATTTGTATGTCCTCTTTGGAGTAATGTCTATTCAGGTCTTCTGCCCATTTTTTAATTAGATTGTTTGTTATTTTGTTGTTGAGTTGTATGAGTTCCTCATTTATTTTGGACATTGGCCCCTTATCAGAGGCATTGTTTGCAAAAATCTTCACCCATTCTGTTGGTTACTTCTTTATTTTATTGAAGGTTTCTTTTGCTGTGCATAAGCTTTTTAGTTTGATATAGTCCTAATCATTTATTTTAGCTTTTACTTCTCTTGCCTTTGAAGTCAAATTCATAAAATCCTCTTTGAACCCAAGGTCCATAAGTTTAGTATCTATGTTTTCTTCTACGCAGTTTATAGTATCCGGTCTAATGCTTAAGTCTTTGATCCATTTTGAGTTAATTTTGGTACACGGTGATAGATAGCAGTCTACTTTCATTCTTTTGCACGAGGCTTTCCAAATCTCTCAGCACAATTTATTGAAGGGGCTGTCTTTTCTCCATTGTATGTTTTTGGCTTCTTTGTCAAAAATTAATTGTCCACGTTTATGTGGGGTTATTTCTGGGTTCTCAATTCTATTCCATTGTCTGTGTGTCTGCTTTTCTACCAGTACCATACTGTTTTGATTATTGTAGCCCTGTAGTACAAGCTAAAGTCAGGGAGTGTGATACCTCCAGCATTGGTCTTTTTTCTCAGGATTTCTTTGGCTATTTGGGGTCTTTTGTGGTTCCATAGAAATCTGATGATTTTTGTTCTATTTCTTTAAAAAATGCCATTGGGATTTTGATGGGGATTGCATTAAATCTGTATATTGCTTTGGGTAATATGGCCATTTAAATTATGTTGATTCTTCCAATCTATGAAAACGAAATGTCTTTCCATTTCTTTGTGTCTTCTTCAATTTCTTTTAAAGATGTCTTATAATTTTCAATATATAAGTCTTTCACATCCTTGGTTAATTTTATTCCTATCGTGTTTCCCTGAAAATAAGACCGGGCCTTATATTATTTTTTGCTCCAAAAGACGCAGTAAGGCTTATGTTCAGGGCATGTCATTCTGAAAAATCATGCTAGGGCTTACAAAATCATGCTGATTTTGTAGCCGGCAACTTTACTGTATTTGTTTAATGTTTCTAATAGCTTTTTGCTGGAGTCTTTCGGGTTTTGCATATATAGCATCCTGTCATCTGCAAAAAGTTACAATTTAACGTCTTCATTCCCAATTTGGATGCCTTTTATTTCTTTCTCTTGCCTGATATCTCTGGCTAGTACTTCCAATACTATGTTGAAAAGCTGAGGTGATGGGGGACAGCCCTGTCGTGTTCTTGAACATAGAGCAAAGGGCTTCAATTTTTCCCCATTAATTATGAGATTAGCAGAGGATTTGTCATATATGGCCTTTATTATGTTGAGGTATTTTGCTTCTATACCCATTTTATTAAGTGTTTTCATCATAAATGGATGTTGTATCTTGTCAAATGCTTTTTCTTCATCTATTGATATAATCATATGATTTTTGTCCTTTATTTTGTTTATGTGGTGTATCATATTGATTGATTTCCATATGTTGAACCATCCTTGTGTCCCTGGGATGAACCCCACTTGGTTGTGATGTATAATCTTTTAAATGCATTGTTGTATTCGATTTGTTAGAATTTTTTTAGGATTTTTGCATCTGTATTCATCAGAGATACTGGTCTGTAGTTTTCTTTTTTTGTGCTGTCCTTACCAGGTTTTGGTATCAGGGTAATGTTGGCCTCATAAAATGAGTTAGGGAGTATTGTCTCTTCATCAATTTTTTGGAAGAATTTGAGTAGGACAGGTATTAGATCCTCTTTCTAAGAACACGTCTATTTCTTTTAGGTTATTGAATTTGGTGACATATAATCCTACATATTATTCTCGGATAATCCTTTGTATTTCTGTGGCATCTGTGATAACTCCTCCTCTTTCATTTCTGATTTTTTTATTTGTGTCTTTTCTCTTTGTATCTTATTGAGTTTAGCCAAGGGTTTGTCAATTTTATTAATCTTTTCAAAGAACCAACTCTTTGTTGCATTAATATTTTCTATTGTCTTTTTGTTCTCTATTTCATTTAGTTCTGCTGATTTTTATTATTTTCTTCCTTCTGCTGACTTTGGGTTTCATTTGTTCTTCTTTTTCCAGCTGCTCTTTAGGGTGTAATGTGAGGTTATTTATCTGAGATTTTTCTTCTTTCTTGAAATAGGCCTATAATGATATAAATTTCCCTCTTAAAACAAAATCGCTGCATCCCCCAAATTTTGGTAGGATGTATTTTCATTCTCATTTGTTTCTGTGTATCTTTTGATCTCCTCTTATTTCTTCTTTGACCCAGTCATTCTTTAAAAGTATGTTGTTTAATCTCTACATATTTGTGGTTTTTCCTGCTTTCTTTTTGCAGTTGATATCCAGTTTCAAATCCTCGTGATCAGAGAATATGCTTGGTATGATTTCAATCTTCTTAAATTTGCTGAGACTACTTTTATGTCCCAATATATGGTCTATCCTTGAGAATGTTCCATGTACACTAGAAAAAAATGTATACTCTCATGTTTTAGGATGAAGTGCTCTATAAATATCAATTATGTTCATTTCATCTAATGTGTCATTTAGGGCTGCCATTTCTTTATTTATTTTCTGTTTGGATGATCTATCCATAGCTGTCAATGATGTATTTAAGTCCCCTACTATAATTGTGTTTTGGCCAATATCTCCTTGTAGTTATGTTAGTAGTTGCTTCGTTTATTTCAGTGCTACCTGATTGGGGGCATAAATATTGATGAATGTTATGTCTTCCTGCTGAATAGTCCTCTTTATCATTATGAAATGTCTATCTTTGTCTTTTGTTACCTATTTTATCCTGAAGTCTGTTTCATCTGATATCATTATGGCTACACCTGATTTTCTCTGAATACCATTGGCTTGGAGTGTCAATTGTACCCTTTCACTTTGAGTCTATGTTTGTCCTTGTAGCTAAAATGTGGCTCTTGGTGCCAGCATAAGATAAGGTTGGGTTTAGTTTTCTTGATCCAATCCTCTACTCTGTGCCTTTTTATTGTTGAGTTCAGTTCATTTACATTTAGGGTGATTATTGATATATGAGGATTTCCTATCATTCTATGTGTTTTTCTGGTAGGACGGTGACTCTATTGTTTCATTGCCTTTTTGTTGCTGTCTATTATTTCAGTGTGGTAGTATGTATGATTTTCCCTCTGTTTTTCTTTTTTTATGTTATATATTTCAATTCTGGTTTTCTTTTGAGTGGTTACTATTAAGTTTATGCAAAGAAATTTTCATATTTATATTTAGAGTATTCCATTTTCTTCAGCGTGTTTCCTTTCTCCATTCTCTTGTACCAGGTAAGACCTTTACTCTCTCCCCTTTTGTGTTTTTGTTGTCACAAATTATCCCTATTTATGTTTTGAGTCAATTTCTGCACTGCAGTAGCAAGTGGTCTTCACCCCCTCCTTTTTTTTAAGTGTTGTTTTTATTTTTTTCTTCTTCTTACCCTGTATGTTATAAGTGTATAGTGTCTTACTTGATATAACGGTTGCCATTTCCTGATTCTGTCTGTCTTCATAATACTACTCATGGTTTTGTATTCTTTTGCTTTTATTGTTTCAGGTTGAATAGCTTCCTTCAGTATTTCTTGTAGTGCAGGTCATATGTTACAAAATTTCCTCAGCTTCTGTATGTCTGGACAGGTCTTTATTCCTCCTTCTATCTAAAGGATATCTTTGCTGGATATATTATTCTTGGCTCATAATTTCTCTCTTTCAATTGTTTGAATATTTGATTCTACTCCCTTCTCACTTATAGAGTTTCAGCTGAAAAATCTGATGATAATCTAATGGGCTTTCCTTTATATGTTACTGTCTTCTTTTCCCTGGCTGCCTTGAGGATTCTTTCTTTGTCGTTGATTTTAGACAGCTTCAATACAATGTGCCTTGGAGAACGCCTGTTGGGATTGAGGTAATTAGGTGTTCTATTTGCTTCTTGGGGTTGACGATCTAGTTCTTTCCACAAGTTTGGGAAGTTCTCATCAACTATTTGTTTGAATATCCTCTGTGTTCCCTTCTCCCTTTCTTCTCCTTCTGGTATGCCCATTATTCTTATATTGTTCTTTCTGATGGAGTCAGGAAGTTCTTGTAGAGTTCTTTCATTTCTTTTAACTCTAAAGTCTCTCTCTTCTTCTATCTGTGTCATTTCCAGATTCTATCTTCGATGTCACTGATTTTTTCCTCCATCTGGTCAGCTCTATTACCTCTACTGGCTATTTCATTCTTCATTTCTTTTATTGAGTTCATAATCTCCAGAAATTCTATTTGGTTCTTTTTTATTATTTAATTCTCTTAGATAAAGAGTTCATTTTGTTCTTTGATTATGTGTCTGAGTTCATTAAACTGCCTGTCTGTGTTTTCTTGCATCTCATTGCATTTTTTCAGAACTGCAATCTTGAATTCTCTTTCATTTAAGTCACATATTTCCATGTCTTTAAGTTCATTTTTTAGAGACTTTTCATTTTCTTTCTTGTTATCTTGGTTATTCATGGCAATTAATGAATTATTATTTCTCTTCCTAGGCATCTACAAGAGTTGGTTCTGCAACAGGTTGATAGGAAGAGGTATTTCTTTTGCTCTCCAGTAGGTGTTGGTAGAGTATTTTATTTTCTCTCCAATGGCAGCCTTTTATTCTCTCTCATGCTGTAGTGTTATATTTTCTCTGCACTGTCCTGGCTTCTCACATATTGGGGCATTCCCTGGAAGGTATTCTCCTCTGTGAGCTGGTTGCTTGGGTCAAAGAGCACTGCCTCTTTAAACGATTTCTAGTGTGTGTCTCTTAGTCTTTCCTGGCTCCTGTGCAGAGTGTTCTTTGTTGAATTATAGTTGTTCAAATTTGTTGTAAATTCTAGAGGAGATTTCAAGAAGCTCGCCTCATGCCACCATTTCTATGACAGAATCTCGCAGTTTCCTTTTTCCCCAGTTTTTTGTTTCCATCAATGCTCATCAATTTTATTATTATTATTTTTTTTACCAGTTTCATTCACTTTATGCCTCCTATTAGAATACCCTTTTCCTTCTCTGCCCTCTCAAGGCTCAGATCAAATACCACTTACCCTATGAAGTCTTCCACAACGTACCCATGAAAAATCAATGCTTTTTCCTCTTTGCTACCGCAACTTTTCCTTTGCACCTCTATTATAGCATTCTATAATAAGCTACTAAACTGGAGGTCTTGGAGGATAGACACATCTTGTCTATTTCCTGAACAATATCTAGATAGTGCAGAACTTTGCAGCACATGCACTCAAAAACAGTTTGTGGAATAAACATACAGAAGTTCAATCAATACTTCAAATCCTTTAATCCCAAGTGATCAGACACAGATAACTGTTTTGAAAGGATTAAAAAAACTGAGTGCTCCCCTCAGAACATGTCTTATTACATAGTAAGCAGTTTTGTAAGCAAAAAAAAAAAAAAAAATGTGTCCTTTAATAAAATGGAAACAATATTCTAGCATTAGAATTGTTATATTCAACAAACCTACATATGCTTGATATCTTCCTCTTACTTCCAAGGACCTCAGATTGTTTGTTTTAGAAATAAAAAACACGGGGGGGGCAGTTTATTATAAAATATGAAGCAGCAATTATTCAAGCATGTGATTTTTCTACTTTATATCCTTATCCAGAGCACAAATGACTGGATAGCCTCATCAATGCCAAGCTAAAAATATTTTTCTTTAATAAATTAAAAAAAAAAATGAAACCACCGTGAAGACAATGTCACATTAAAATCTCTTTCTCTTGATCATTTCTGGCTTGTAGCTGACTGGATAAATTTCTTCTGTTGTATCATCCTCTCTGTACACTTTAATGGTTTTTATCAGCTTCTGCGGTTAGTAACTGACTTTCAGACTGATCAAATGCACAAGTAAATATCCCTGTTTCATTATCCAAAGACCCAAGCTACACAGCTGCATGAACTCTCTGGAAATTGGAGCCAGTTCTCCAGTCCCAAAGATGCGTAGCGCCATTGTAAGCTCCAGATACAAGCCCACCATAATGTTGATCAATTCTTAAGGAAGCTTTCTTTCCTCCTTCAGAAAATATATTTTTCAAAAACTTAAGTGCGCACAATTAGTTTCTGGGTAACTTAATTCACACAGATGTAGGAGGCAGTTTTCCTATAGTTGCACATATTTGAGTTCAGTTCGTCATTAGACCTCAAGTTACTTTTATATTTAAGCCCTGAGCAACACTTTCAATGCCACCGACTTCTCCAGACTTAATAAAGTCTAGAATGCAAAACTCTTATTGAGAACTTTGAAATATATCCTGACCAGTGTATTTGACAAAGATTACTTGAAAGGGGACATAAAGTAAATCTTCTTGCAGTTATAGCTGTAATCGTGTTTTACATTTATACAGTACAATGTACTTATAACATGCTCATGCACATAATTTCACTGAGTCCTTCAATATCCCTTTGAAATAGGAAGGTGATTTTTGTTTTCCTCATTTATCAAAAGAGACAATAGAGGCTCAGACTTGTTAAGTGACTTGTACCATTCTATCTATCAAATATTTACTGAGCATGGGAAGACCATGAGGTAAGCTTTCTGAATTAAATACAATACAGAGAGCAAAGAGGTTACCACTATCTAATAGAGGTATGATTGTTATGCAAATAACTCTATTAGATGGCAGAGTAGGGAGCAATTTTTATGAAAAGTATAAGTCTCTCATGACATTCATAAGGAAGGGAGAATTTGAGCATGAGGTTTGGAATCAGAGAAGTGCTTTGGACAAGAATTTACTTCTCTGAGCCTCAGATTCTTTGTAAAATAGACTTGCAATGGGCTGTCAATAAAATAGGTCTTAGAGTCTGAGTATATTTGTTTACAATCTGCCACAACCACTTACCAGATCTATAATCTTTATGTTACTGAGCATTTCTATACTCTGTGTTGTTTTTTTTCTTATTGAATAGGAATAACAATACTACCTCATAGGTATTTTGTGAATATTGAGATAAAGCTCAGAGTACCCACTGCCTAGCAAATAGTCAGTATATATTAGTATGTTTGGAAACTCAAAAATGACTTGTTGACAATATGACAATGAATAGATTTTGAACAGAGTTGGATTATGATTAATAGATGATGAAAAAAATGTACAACTCTTCGAAATGCAAGATAACACCAAGTTATCATTTTTATTGATACATATGCTATGGGTAAATTACCAGAGGGATATTTGGTTGAAATAATTATGAAGATCTTTGAATAGTATCTTAGAAATTTGTGGCTAATTTGGTAGGCAGCTGGGAACCTCTGAAAACATACTCATCAATAGTTAATATTGTCAGATTTTTAAAGATGTGTCAATCTTGTTAGTGTAAAATGGTATCTGACTATGGTTTTAATTTGGCTTTTCTATATTATCTGTGAGATTAGAAATATTTTTTATATATGAATTGCTAGTATCCCTAAAAGTTGTCATGGTTTCTGGTATCCAATAAGGACCTAATAAATATTTATTGAATAGACCAGTAAATGAATGAGTACTTGGAATGAATGCAAGGTATCTCCCTTTTCACAGACATCAAGGATACTTAACAGACTTGTATAGAGATAATTTGCTTATTGCCTAAGACACAGTGTGACTTCAGTGAGGTCCATCTGAGCTGAGGGAGGCATCCTCCTGAAATATGCATCTTGGCCATTATCTTAGTTGCAACAGTGATCTTTCAATTATACTACTATGCAGGTAAGGACCTCTACTAGATATGTGAAGCCTTGGCCCTTTTCAGAAATGGGCGTTATAATGCAGAGAGCAAACATCATATGATTGGAAGAGGAGAGATTTACTAACCAGCAATTTCAGCAATTCCTTTCCTTAGTGTCTACAGTCAGGAAACAATTAAGACTTGACTACCAGTACCCCAGATGATATCTTAAAATATAGGTTTTATTATTATTTAGGTATGAGGCCAACAGATCAGGAGACAGCTGCCATTAAAAAGACAGTTTGTTATATTCACAGATCACAAGAGAAGGGGCACACCATGCTGCTGGGGGTCATATGCAGAAGCACTGGTGTCAATCAGGGTCAGAGGGAGCAGGAAAACTGGGCAGGAGCTTTTCTTGTGGTTCCTGCCAGCAGAAACAGGTGGGGCAGGGTAAATGCTAAGGAAATTTGCCTAGCTAACATTTCTATTTTATATTGCATTAATAGTTTAAAGGTTTAGGATTGGCTGGTTTGAATTTCCGTGGGCTCTGGGGCAGAAAGGCTGTCCCTAGTTGTCTGGTACCTAACTGTGAGGTGATTAGAGCAGGTGGATAGTAGCCTGGAATGTGAGAACAATAAAAGAGGTGGGTTTTTGTTTTGTTTTTTGGCCCCATCTGACATTTGTTTATTCATTTGTTTTTCATTGGAGCCAACATTTAACATTGTTTTGCTTTTTGCTTTTTTTGTGTGTTTTTTTCCAAAGAGGTGTTTGGGTGGTGCGGGCTCTGGATTCATTGGTTTGCATATGAAAAGCTTGCTCACAGACTAGTTGTTTACAACCTCTAGGAATTGGCTAACACTGGGTGGGGCAGACACTCTAGAGCAGGGGTGTCCAAACTTTTTTCAACGTTTTTCACCAAGGGTCATAGCGGTAAAATACACAAACAGCTGGGCCACTCACTCGAGGTGAAGTACGTATATTGCCTCACCTGGTTTATTTAAGTAAACTAAATATATTTTTGGAATTTGCTGCGGGCCAATGAAAAATGGATTGTGGGCTGCAGTTTGGACACCCCTGCTCTAGAGTCAGCAAGTCCTCAGAAGTTAAAACATCAGAATACAGAAAAGAAAAAAAAAAAAAAACATGCTTAATACAGAAACAAAGATAGTTTTCCATTTCAGAATGTCATTTCCTCTTATATCTTAAAGGAAACCGATGGAATAATAATGGCTACTATCTATTGGAAATGTAATATACACTAGATTTTGAACTAGTTACATACTATACTTTCTTTTTCCAATAACCTAGATATTTGTGTCATAAACAAAAGGCCTGTATTGTTTAAACATTTGCAATAGAGAGAGAGAGTAGATATAGCCTCAGAGATTCAAAGAGCAGAATGGTAATTTCACCAATGGGTGAAATTATAGGAAAACAGAACACAGCCCTACATATGGAATTCATTATAACAAGTAGGATTTTCCAAAATGGAACAGAGTACCATGTGACATAAAGGAATCTCTATCAGAAGTCGTGCTATTTTTCCTGTCTGTTTCTTGTTCCCGAGAATTTCTGCATTGGCTGGAGTTTCAAACCTAGTGACCCCTAGGGTATTATTAGATCCAAGACTTTAAGCTTCCTAACCAATTTATGCTCATAAAAACTTTATAAAATTAGAAACTATCTGAAAATAAAATTTGGCTGAATGTTGAATGTCCAAGGGTTAAAAACAATTTTTGGTATAAGCTTATATTGATAAACTTTGGAGATATAAAAAAACTTGGAAATTTTATCCCCTCCTCCCCCTAAAATTGAATGAGCATAAGAGGATATTGCAAGATTCCGTACTGACAAAGCAATCTGCTGAAATGGAGGGGCCAAATCATTTTAACATTCCCAGCAAAGGAAAATTGTAGAGGTAAAATTATACTCAAGATTTAAGTTACAGTGAGTTAATATCTCTATAGACATTTACTTAATAATATACTCATCTCACCATCTCCCCCCATGAATTTCTTCTATCCACAAGTTTGATTTAGCTGACTGAAACCCTTGTGTATAAGACAGAAATTTTTAAATGATTGAATATGCGCAGGCATACTCTTGCTTGTGTAAAATTTAGATTGAAGAAATTTTAAACCGCGATGTTTTAATGATTCTAAGGAAATTTGCTAAGCTAACGTTTCTATTTTATATCGCGCTATTATTTTTAAAGATTAATCCCATTAAAACACAAATTTATCTTTCTCCATAAATGATCATAGCTCAATAAGTGAAAGTGTGTAATTTCAAACCAATTCTTCTCATACTCAGAGTGAAATGGTATTGTTTTTTGGGATAATTGGCCATTGGTGTAATGTACCTCAAATAGTTTCATCTTGCACAGCAACCTCCTTGGTTAACCCAAGAGAGAGAAGATCTGTCTCTCATCATCACTATTTCGCCTCAAAATCAGCAATCTGTGTACATTATAGATAGTTGTCCCTTAGCTCCACCTAGTACCTAAGTACTCTCTATGGCATAGCAAAGTGTCTGAACTATAGCAAGTGCTCAATAAACACTTATTTTTAAATTATAGTTGACATATAATATTTTATTAGTTTCAGGTGTATGACATAGTGATTCTACATTTATATACCTTATGATGTGATCATCACAATAAACCTGGTAACCATACAAAGTTATTGCGATATTATTGACCTATATTCCCTGTGCTATACATTACATCCCAGTCACTTTTTATTTTACAACTGGAAGTTTGTACCTCTTATTCCCCTCCACCTTTTACACCCCTTCCCTAACCTCTCTGTCTCATTTGGCAGATATCAAAGGCCAAGGGCAAAGACCTTAAACTCAAAAGATGAGGAGAGCTAGTTTGCTCCATTTACTTACTTCACTATTTGCAATCATCACTTGACTCCCTGACAGTAACATCTCCACATCACCAGACCAGACTGGCCAAGACAAAAAGACAGCAGGGCAGAATCTAGGGATGTGTCTGGCTCCTCAGCTGGAGGCAAACTTCAGAATGCAGACCACAGTGACTAGGATGGTAAAGCCTAGATGCAACTGCAGAACCTCCAAGTAAGCTGTCACCTGACCCAGGACCCCCTTTTCTTCACTGGGGACTTGGATTAACATAAATGAGAAAGAGGTCAATCTTTCTTAAACTGATTATTACTATTATTATTATTATTATTATCATTAATTATTATATTGTCTACTGGACATCATGGAGGTTTGGTCAACAGATTTTTTCAAATTAACTCCAAAAAAAGTGTTTTGAACATGACATGCAATATTAGAGTAACTATTTCCACAATAATATTTTACAATTTCCTGTTACTTTTTATCTCCTGTCAACGTCATAACAGCCTCATCACATGACATAAAGAGAACATAATCAAGAAAAATGAGAAGGTTTATTTTGAACTTAGAGATGTTTATCCTCAGATTTCTCAACCTATTATTACCCTGTTCGTTCTTAGCATCTTGTGACATTACACCACAAATACTGGTGTTGCCAGGATTTTCAGAATATCATTTCACCAATGCTGCAGTTTAGGGCCTCTATTTGATGACC